>NC_051163.1:66991884-67124164 GCF_013339745.2 Dermacentor silvarum
AAGCGTGATTCACGGTCCACCACTGTAAAGAATGACGTGGCAGTGGCCGGCGAGCCGTGCCGTCGTCCTTGCATTTATTAGGGAAGTCAAAGGCGAAGCGGCGCAACGACAACGGCGACCAGCCCGATCGAAAGTGCGTGTTTCTACTCGTCGCACGAGCCAAATGCAGGCGTGCGCGGTGCTGATGATGATGACACATAATGAAGACGCGCGGTGGTGAAGAGAACGCTACACATTGCATCATGTATCACCTACTATTTTCCGTCGCCTTCCCTGCTGCTCTCTGGCGCCAGTAGAAAGCTAGATCATACTAGCAAGCGTCAACGTGTCAGCTCCTCTTAATAGCTGCATATTCTTAAATGCGAAGTATTTCTTGGCGAACATTTGCTACTTGACAGTATCTTTCTATCTAACTAGCCGCCTAAGTCCTTGTGCTCTCATGGTCGTTCGTTACTTGGTATGTACCAAAATTGGCATACTATGACAAGAGTACATGACGAACATAAATGATATGTCATGACATGCGTGTCATGTAGGTCATGAAACAGCCGCCTACGTCTTGGTTAAAAAAATTAAATTATGGAGTTTTACGTGCCAAAACCACGCTTAAATTATGAGGCACGCCGTAGTAGAGGACACCAGAAATTTGGACCACCTGGGTTTTTAACGTGCACCTAAATCTAAGTACATGGGTGTTTTCGCATTTCACCCCCATCGAAATGCGGCCGCCGTGGCCCGGATTCGATCCCGCGACCTCATGCTCAGCAGCCTAACACCATAGCCACTGAGCAACCACGGCGGGTGCTACGTCCTTGGTGCTCTCGTGGTCGTTTCGTTAACTTGGTAGGTACCAAATTGGCATAGTAGGACAGAAGTGTACAAAGAACATAAGTGATAGGTCAATGACATAAATGTCATGACATGCGTGTCATGTAGGTCATGACAGTGACCCAGCGAAAAAGATTAACACTCAAAAACCTGTGAAATGGGTTCGGACGTGGGTACTAAGTGAAGGAAACACTAATGGATGCAGGTAGAAGTCATAGTCATGACCATGACTCATCAAAAGTGACAATGACTCAGCGAAAAAAGATTAACACTCAAAAGCCACTGAAATGGTTCTGACGTGGGTACTAAGTAAAGGAAACACTGAAGGAGGATGTTAGAAGTCTAGTCGTCGCCGTGACTGAGCAAAAGTGACAATGACTCAGCCAAAAAAAGATTAACACTCAAAAGCCACTGAAATGGGGTCTGACGTGGGTACTAAGTGAAGGAAACACTAAAGGATAATGGTAGGAGTCATATTCATGACCATGACTCAGCAAAAATGACATAGACTCAGCGAAAGAAGATTAGCACTCAAAAACAATGGAATGGGTTCGGATGTGGTACTATGTGAAGGGAAAGGGCAAAGGTTGATGTTCGAAGTCGTAGTCATGAGCATGCTAAGGCTTTCGCCTTAAGGTCTCTTAGTTGTTGCTAAAGGGACTCTGAGGACTCATGACATGAATTCCATGGCATGCGTGTCATGTAGGTCACGAAAGAGCCGCCTACGCCTTGGTGCTCTCATGGTCGTTTCGTTAACTTGGTAGGCTCCCCGCACACTGCTTCGCATAACATCGATTCTCACAGGGCGTGGGATCTGCCGGCTTTTTTCAATAGTTATAATAAGATAAAAGACGTGCCCTGCACAAACTATGTTTTCTAGTATTGCCTTATTTTGATAAAGTGCAATAGTGCTAAAGAAATACCTTCTCCTAATTTTAACGGAAACCTTGCGCCACGGCTGTTGTTGTGCCTCTTAGCATGGGCTACAATTGTATTGGAAAGTTTGGCTGGCTCCATTGAAATGTGCACCTATCGTCGACCGAGGTGAGGCGGAAACTGATGCCTATGAGCCAGGGACTAAGGGCTCCACCTTCGAGGTACAACTGGTCTCCACGAGACTGTAATAAAGTTTATTCTCTCTCTATATGCATTCACAGTGTATTCGTAAGTGCCGTGTGCGATATTACAATATTGACGGCAAAACAAGCTACAGGTTCCACGCACCGTGCGCATCATAATTCGCTCAAGGAAGCTTTCGTGAGCCCGCAAGCTAAACTGGCGCATTGCACGAGAGGCGCTGCAGATGTCGGTGACGAACCGGTTCCGTAACTTCTGTAGTCCTCGTCCGCTAGAACACGAGTCCAGTAAATTTTATAAGTAGAATGTTGCTATTTGAAGTGCCTAACGCAACCATTGGCTCTATGCGCCGTCTTGCTTGACAGGTATTAGTCAAACTGCTTTAGCCGACTCTTTAGGCATGTGTCCGTGGTCCGACGGTGAGAGCACCGGGCTTCATTCCTTAGGGCGCCGGGTTCAAAACCTACCAAATAAAATATAATTTACATAATATAATCTGAACCAGGTCATATATGAAATATAACCTGGTTCAAAATATACCATATACAATATAATTTTATATACATATGACCTCGCGTGGAGGTAGCCCTCGATGTCACATAAATGATCAGGCATAAAGAAACATACAAACCGCAAAGGGAAAAGAGCCAAAGAAAGTTATATATGACTGAAAACTATGCATATCCAACCCATTTCAGAATCTATATAAAACGGAGATATTTTATTTATTTATTTTATTTAAAAAATACTGCGGACAAGAAGTCCAAGCAGGGTGAGCAGGGTACACAAGAATAATCACAAAGGAACAGAATGAAACAAGTTTCTAACAAGCTTTTCACAATATGTGTGTCGTCATAAGGTAGACGATTAAGAAAATTTAATTAACTGGGTTATAATAAAACTCTAACACAAAATAACAGCACTAATTACACAAATGGCATACAGATCAGGGCGCGGGGGAATGCTTCAGTTAGTTTATTCCAGTCAGCTATTGTTTGTGGAAAAAAGAGTACCGAAAAGTGTCAGTTCTTGCGAAAACTGGTGTTAGCGAATGAGAGTAGTGGTGTCGAGTGGGTCTGCTTATCAAGTGTCATATAGTGAAGGCGATTATATAAAATGCTGTTTAACTAAACACGATGCGTATATATGTGATCTCATACAAATATGTGAGCTCATACGATTCTTTCATTTACGCATCACAACTTTAATACGCAATTTGTAATTTTTTTTTCTTACTCTACCTGCCCGGGTTTGGCGTGGCTGCCGATGCTGTCGGCTGGCCGCTGTCTGCTGCTAGATCGGTCCGTATTAGGTGGAAATATTTGTTGATATATATATATATATATATATAGCGCAAGCTGGAATACGCTAGCGCAAGACAGGGGTAATTGGAGATCGCAGGGAGAGGCCTTCGTCCTGCAGTGGACATAAAATATAGGCTGATGATGATGATGATGATGATGATGATGATGATGATGATGATGATGATGATGATGATGATACACGCTAGGCTACTGTGACATGCGACTGTGATTCAAAGGGTTTCAAACTTTTTTTGTGGAGTCTTCTCCGTGTTTCATTATTTAGCATGGGTGAGCTGCGGAACACAGCTCGTCTAAGGTTTCCCTGGCGTCGGTACAAATGAATATATACACACATTGGCCGGTACCATGCATCGTGAAAACCGGCACTGGATGTATAGTGCGAATCGAGACGCCCAGGAACGGCAGGTGATTTACCGTAAGAACGGACGTGAGACACAAACATGTCTTCGTTCTCATGCCATTTATGTCAGATAGTCGTCGTCATGTCGTCATGTTCATTCCATCGTTTTCATTGCTTCGCCAACCTTCCTTCGTCTTCATGCGTTGAATCGACATGTTCGAGAGCCCCAACATTATTTTGAGCTATTGGGGCGAGCGCCACGGCTGCAAAGACTGGCGCTGCAGACGGCGTGACGTGGCATGAGGGAACACGTGAGCACAGCTGCCGCTTCGGCGGTAGCGGCGCGGGCTGATAACGAAACCTTTACAAGCTTTAGGGGAGCCCTAGCCACGCTGTGGCTCGCAGCTCACCTATGCAAAATACTTGAACATGAAGAAAAACAGGCAAAAGTCACTGGCCTGCGCGGCACGCGCACCACAGTCACAGCGTAAGCTGGTGGAGCGGTTCAAGAGTAGCTCCAATTTCGGCACCACGCCCAACAAGGTCTTCGCGGCAGAGTTTCTTCGCCTCGTTTTGGCGAGAACAATCTGAATTGTCCGCCTGGCGTCGACGGCGAGCTGCGGCTTGTAATGCTATCTCCACGGCAGTCTGCTGAACCCAATGATGCCTGGTTGTAGCCACGCACGTAGCTCTCTACGATTCGCTTCTTCAGCAGAGGTTCTTACCTTGCGAGGAGACGTCATAACGTGTACTGAAGAGGTACCGAGAATACGTGGCGCACATCTCACATCCCTTGACTCGTGGAACAGTACGTTGTTGTTGATGATCATGATTGTTTATTGGAATCTTCAAAACAAGCTGGTGACAAATAGTCGCCTCGCCTGCTTGAGTTAACCAGGTCCAGATACATGCAGCATGCAACTGCTATATGCAACTTACATCTGGAGCGCGCTGCGTTTGCAGGCACCTTAACTAGACTGCTCCACCATACTGGTGGAGGCTCGGGGTCGCGTTGTTTGCGCACCTCGTCTGAATCGCATCTCGTCGTCGGCGCCTGCGCGCCTGAGTAGGGCGCGTTTATAGGAGATTTTTCCGCTGCCTGACAGCAAGCGCTTGCGTGGCTCAGTGGCAGAGATTCTGACTCCCATGCAGCGGGCGCGGGTTTGATGCCGGCGGGAACTGGGTACTTTTTTTCGCATTTCCGGCGACAGCGGTTACGGACACCATCGCGAACCGAGATGGCTATTGGAATGAGCCCATAACAGATTACGCTGTAAAAGAAAGTTTGAATCACTTCGAAGGGCTGTCGCATGTGTCCGTTGGCTATCAAGTCTCACGCTGCATAGCGAATGTATTTTCGAACAACTCCGGAAGCGCCCGAAAAAAAGATGCTTGCTTTTGTCTCGTGAAAGGCTCACTTATGCGGCGACCTAGAGACCACGGCACGGAGCAAATATCTGCGTTACGTGTAGGTAAATCGGGTTCGTAACAAAAAAAGAAATGCACAGGAAATGTGAGATGAACCAACGTGGCACCGACTGGTCTTCTAAGCTCTTCATTGTCCCCATGGAGTCGTTTTTACTGGCGTAATGCCCTATAGCAAGCACATACACGTGCTTGTGTGTGAATTTTATTGCGATAGCAATTATACGGACACTCCAAAGCAGATTTCTGCCGTCGGCGCCGCCGTCGCCGTCGCCGTGAGGTTCCGTATGACGTCAACGGCGATGAAATCGTCGCCGCGCTCCGGACGCTGTATGCGCGAGTGAAAGGGCACCAGGGACGCGCGCTTTCACGGGGAGCGAACGCACGTCGGAGAGCAAACGCGCGTTCGGCGCCGTGCTCCCTGAAGGGCTGCAGAATTAAGCGTCTCTTTCCTCCTTTTATATATAGAGAGCAAACGGAAATTTTTCCGTCGCGCGAAAGGCTGTGGGGGGACGGCAGGGAGGGAGGGCAGGCGACGTTAAGCTGCGGCACCAAATACGTATTTATATAAAAACGCCGCACGCGTTCGGTGCGAACGCGGGCAAAACGCCGACGGCGTCGACAACAGTTCTGTTGCTGTTGCTGCTGCATGTACAAGTTTATACAGCTGATAAAACTACTATCCTTACTCCGTATAGCTCTCTACTAATTTGCTATCGCAATTCGTGCTTCGCCTTTCGGGTGAAACTGCGACAATTTTTTAAGCATCGGTGGGATCGCGGCATCTAACCAGTATTGGCGGATGTTTTACACACAGTGTACAGCACAAATATATATTGAAATGCAATTCTTTGGCGCTAAAACCGACTCGGCCGACGCCATTGCGATGATCGCACACAATGGTAGTGCACCGTATTTTGGGTAAACACGGTGAGTATAGTGCTCTGCATTTTCAATTTGCCCGGGACGCGTTAACTGGCAACTACCAAATTTCCTTGTTTAGACGGACTTAGAGAAATGTCCTAGAGGGCGCCCGTGCGTTGCTTTATTTCAGCGCAGGCAGCCGAAGTATGAGGAGAACGCCGTGTTATTTCTCATGGCACGTCAGTAAGTAAGTAAGTAAGTAAGTGTGTGGTCCTGATCCCTTTTGACGCAGGGCAGGCGTTTGTCAAACGCCACAGGATATGTAGAAAAACAAGAAAGGAAATAAAGTGAGGCGTATAAAGTAAAGAGAGGAAAAACATAAAACACAGTTCGTCACTGTACAGTGCACTAGTAGTCACAGTCTTTGAGGCCGTCTGGTTGGTCCGGTTCACTGTTCACCAGTCGTCTCGGACATCACCAAAGTCAGCACAATCCGATCCACTAGCCATGCCGGGATCTGGTGGGCGCGTCCCCCGCGTCCCATCCAACCGTGTTGCCGCTTCGTCGGTCGCGATCAGCTGGAGACGGCAGAGGGTCGCGCATTTGGCGTGGCCTGCATCGGTAACCAGCCGCAGCCAGGGGTCACTTACGGTGGCTTCCGTAGTTCACTGTTGCTGTGATGAGGTGGCTGTAGGTGGAATGTCAAAGGACTGTTTGCACCTGCCCTGACGTTCCCACTGCTCTAGCCGGGTCTTCGTGGCTTCGGCGCGTGCAGCTCGCTCCTCCTCGGTGTTACCGGTCAACGCCAGGCTCTCGGCCAGGGTACACGATCGGGGGTCTGTGGGAAGTCTCGGGCATTGCTGTAAGACGTGGAGGAGGGTTTCCACTTGCGCACCACATAATTGACACGTCGGATCCACGCCGAATAGTTCGTGGCGGCGTTGGTTTGTGAGGAGAGCGCCGGTGCGGGCTTGAAACAGTAGGGCGCTGCCTCTGTCTCCTCGATAGTGTGTTGATGGGCACGGTTCCAGCTTGTGTTGGTGATAGAGTGCCAGGCTTTGTTTCTTTGCTACTGCCGTGCGCCATATTGATGTTTCGGCTTCATTGATTTCTTTGATGACTGCCTTGCGCCACTCTGTCTCTGTTTTAGTTCCGTGGTGTTTGGAGTTTTGGTTGTATTTTGTGTTTAGGGATGTGTATTTCCGTATCCAATCCGTCTTGATGTTTTTGTATCTTAGGTGTAGGTATATTCTGCGACTGTAGCTTGTGTTTGCCATGAATTTTAGTCTGCCGGCGTATTGTAGTTTGGATCTCGCTTCCCTTGCCTCGTACGAGGACCAGCTCATTTCCCCGCTTACTGCTGCATTAGCTGTAGCCATGCTACCCCCCAGCAGCCAGCGGCCCAGTTCTATTTGATGGCGCTCCAGGCATTTTATGGTTTCGCTGGAGTAGGCCAGCGCGTCATCTGCGTACGTTGTCGCTGGTACAGCTATTGCCTTCCATAGTGTGCGTCCCACAGTGTAAGGGTTGTACGAGTGCCTGGCCAAGTTCCAGATGTTGCCTTTGAGGCGATTTGATTTTTTGACTAAGGCGTTTTGGTGATGATATAGATAATTTGGTTGGTGTATCCGGGAGCGCGCTGTCAGCGGCGCGCTCCCGGAAGATGGCGCCACCGTATGTCCTCACGGCCAATAGGCGCTTCCCGGTGAAAATGATTCCAGCTAGCTCGTGTGCTCTATGCGTGCAAGTGGTCGTTAACATAAAGAAGAAAAGTGTTCTGCGCAAATACTTGAAGAAGCTTCGCTCGAACCGGCTGCCTGCGTGCTGGATCTGCAGTCTCTTTTGTGTTTGTGTACCAGTTCGCACGCAAGCTATACGCTGAAAAGCAAATACCGGATTGGGTGGATTCACAGTGTCGGCAGTGTATGCAGCGATGGCACGAGCGTGAAGGTGATGACAGAGGGTTGTCAAAGGAAGAATGGGGATTACAGGCGTATGCACGGGTAAATGGGCCCACATTTATTGATTCTGAACTACTTCTGTCAGCGTGACACTTTCCTAGTCTGGCGGACTGACCTATTATGGCCAGACAGCCAGATGGTCGAAGGAAGTCAAAAAGTTGTCGCAGTTTCACCTGAAAGGCGAAGCATCAATTGCGATAGCAAACTTGTAGAGAGCTATACGGAGTAATGATATTAGCTTTATCAGCTGTATAAACTTGGACATGCAGCAGCATCGGCAACACGCAGAACTGTTGTCGACGCTATCGGCGTTTTGCCCCCGTTCGCTCAAAATGCGTGCGGCGTTGGTGACTGTTGCCGGAGCCTCTGATATAAATAGGCACTGCGTGCCGCAGCTAAACGTCGCCTCCCTTCCCTCCCCCTCCCCCACGGCCTCTTGCTCGTCGGAAGAAGGCGCGTTTGCTCTACATACATGGTGATTGTGAAGGAGAACAGAGACGCCTACTTCTGCAGCCCTTAAGCGAGCAACGCGCGTTTGTTTGCCGTGCGTTCACTCCCCGTGAAAGACGCACCCCTCGCGCCCTTTCACTCGCACATACAGCGTTCGGCGCGCGGCAACGATTTCTTCTCCAAATGACGTCATACGGAACCTCACGGCGACGGCGACGGCGACGCCGACGGCAGAAATCTGCTTTTGAGTGTCCATATAATTGCTATCGCAATAAAAGAATATTAAAAAGAAATGTTTTGAATATAAGGCGCAATTGTATAAGTTGGTCAGTGTGCTTTAGAGATACCCATGAGCTGACATTATATATCCAGGTGTTATTTGGGAATTCCTTTGCTTTTGTTAGGCAAGAAAGAGGTGTACCTTCCTTATTACAAAAACCAGCGGCTTCCAGTGCTTTCCAGTGTAAAACCAGCGTGTTTTTGACACTGGATTGCACTGGGTTCGCTGGCTCTCGCTGGCACTCGCTGAGAGTCACTGGGACACCGGTGAGATCGCTGGATAAGCACTGGGTCACACTGGAAGAGACGCTCGTTTCACAGCTATGACGCTGGAGCGCACTGGTGTGCGCTGTACACGCGCTGGTTGTCGGTGGAGTTCAGTAGCTCGTACTGCAAACTGCGCTGGTTTCGTTTGTACCGCACTGCGTCCAGCACGCAATGATTATAGGCGCTGGTAAAGGTTAAATGCTTGATACAATTTTATGGGCAGGTACTAGTCTCCAGTCCTAAACAACGCTATATTTTGGGGTCATATAGGTTCGTTTCATGTCGCAGCTTGCACTAAAAGAGAGTGAACTGCCTATGCATATGCGACACTGAAGATGACTTTCGTTTTGTGCATTTCCACTTTGACTGGTGCTGATAGCTATATCCTTGAACGAAAATACGCAAACGCACTTAACGTTTCGCTTTCTAGTAGTTTGTACGCAACTGATGACTGCGAGTTGTCGCAGTGGTGTGCAGTCGACACGAAACCCGTGGCAGTCGTTCAGACGCGTTCGAACGGACCCCAGAATGCCTGCCGCTGATTGATATTATCGCACAGATAACAAAGCTGAGACAATTCGTGCGCTTCCACTTGCCCTAGTGTATTAAACAATAACAGTTAAAAGGTTCTGAGGCTAAAATACAAACACTTTAGCATCCACCAAGTACCCGCGCCGAGATAGTTCTCTTCCACCTAAGATTAGGCCAGTGTTCTACACGTTCCTCTAAAACAGGAACGAAAGCTCGTTCCTCGTTGCTTGCCAATTTTAAAACGAGTTCCCCTTAAAAGTTCCCTTAATGCGAAAGGAACGAGTTCCAGTTACACTTCGAACATTGGAACGTGTCGTTACATTAAAGTTACAATTCATTTTTGTAATAAAGTATATATTCTCGGACAATCCATGAGGCGAAATAAAGTCATCAATTTAAAACTGACATTGAACTACGTATGTTATACGAATTTGAACATCGCTAGCCGCAGATTATCTAAAGATAAAAAGAATCCAACGAAACGCTCCTAGAACAATGTTTTCAGGGAGCACCAGACATACTCCAGGCATGTCTAACTGCAACTGTGGTGCTCGTCGATTACAAGTGCAACACATGTGGTACTTTCCACTTCGGTCTTCAAATGCCCAGTTAGGATACTGCGTTTCACATGTGCAAATAGAGTTACTCAACTGCGTCAATATAATCAAATTTCTTGCACAAGAAACTGCATCGACAGGAACAATACATGGGTGTTAATTAATGCTGATTCAATATTGCAGTATAAGGGAGCGTGACGTGACAATCTTGAAGGCTAGCATAGAGAAATATAACTGGGATCTCACGGCAAAAAAATGCACCATAATCACGTGTGTCACGATTAGGCGAAGTGTGTGTGTCTAAGTGTATGTGTCACGAGCCAAATGCACGCGGCGCAGAGCTGATGATGCTGGCGCATTATGAAGAAATGCAGTGCTGAAGCTAACGCTAAGTATTGCATTATCTATCACCTCTCCTTTTCGACCGCTTCCCTGCACCCTTGGCCACAGTAAACACCTAGAGCATACTTGCAAAAGTCAACGCGTCACTTCCCTGTTAATACCTGCATTTTTTCCCTATTAGTCATAGCAGTTAAAACACATATTTTGCACGAACTATGTTTACCAGTGTCGCGTTATTTTGGAAAAGTGCGGTAGTGCTAAAGAAATACCTCGTTCGACTATACATGGAAACCCAGAGCGTCTGCTGTGGTCGAGCCTCGTAGCATGAATGTAACCTTACGTTGGAGGTTCGGCGCCACTCGCAGTGTGCGGCGTGAGCAGTAGTTTCAATGGCAGGGCTGCCAGCCCTAGGGAAGTTTTCCTAGATAAAAGTTGTCGCAGTTTCACCTGAAAGGCGAAGCATCACTTGCGATAGCAAATTTGTAGAGAGCTATACGGAGTAATGATAGTAGCTTTATCAGGTGTATAACCTTGGACATGCAGCAGCACCGGCAACACGCAGAACTGTTGTCGACGCCGTCGGCGTTTTGCCCGCGTTCGCTCAAAATGCGCGTGGCGTTGGTGACTTTTGCCGGAGCCTCTGATATAAATAGGCACTTGGTGCCGCAGCTAAACGCCTCCCTTCCCTCCCCCTCCCCCCCCTCCCGCACGGCCTCTCGCGCGTCGGAAGAAGGCGCGTTTGCTCTATATATATGGTGATTGTAAAGGAGGAAAGAGACGCCTACTTCTGCAGCCCTTAACTGAGCACGGCGCAGAACGCGCGTTTGTTCTCCGCCGTGCGTTCACTCCCCGTGAAAGCGCGCGCCCCTCGCGCCCTTTCACTCGCACATACAGCGTTCGGCGCGCGGCGACGATTTCATCTCCATTGACGTCATACGGAACCTCACGGCGACGGCGACGGCGACGCTGACGGCAGAAATCTGCTTTTGAGTGTCCATATAATTGCTATCGCAATAAAATAAACTTTAGTAAACTATCGTGCAGACCAGTTCTGCCTCGAAGGTGGAGTCCTTGAGCATACTTGTCCGGTATGGTATATAGGTAGCAGCCACTACCTCGGCACGGTCGACCAATCAAATCTGACCCATTTGGCTGGTCGCTGCGCACTCGGTGCCGCAGCTAAACGTCGCCTCTCTTCCCTCCCCCACCTACCACGGCCTTTCGCGGGTCGGAAGGAGGCGCGTTTGCTTTAGAGAGCCTACATGCAAGCGCTGTGTTACAGCCCTTGCACAGCACAGCGCTTGCATGTAGGCTCCCTAGTTTGCTCTACATATATGGTGATTGTAAAGGAGGGAAGAGACGCCTACTTCTGCAGCCCTTAAGGGAGCACGGCGCAGAACGCGCGTTTGTTCTCCGCCGTGGGCTCACTCCCCGTGAAAGCGCGCGTCCCTCGTGCCCTTTCACTCGCACATACAGCGTTCGGCGCGCGGCGACGATTTCATCTCCATTGACGTCATACAGAACCTCACGGCGACGCCGACGGCAGAAATCTGCTTTGGAGTGTCCATATAATTGCTATCGCAATAAAACGTTGTGAGGCGAGAAGGTGGTAAAGACTTCCGACGCAGCTCGACGAGTGTCCCGTTCTGATGTCGTCGAAAACCTCCGAGCCGCCCCCAGAGGCTCCGGCAACAGTCACCAATGCCGCACGCGTTTTGTGCTAACGCGGGCAAAATGCCGACAGCGTCGACAACAGTTCTGCGTGTTGCCGGTGCTGCTGCATGTCCAAGTTTATACAGGTGATAAAGCTACTATCATTACTCCGTATCATCATCCTCATCATCAGCCTATATTTTATGTCCACTGCAGGACGAAGGCCTCTCCCTGCGATCTCCAATTACCCCTGTCTTGCGCTAGCGTATTCCAACTTGCGCCTGCAAATTTCCTAACTTCATCATCCCATCTGGTTTTCTACCGACCTCGACTCCGTATTACTCCGTAGAGCTCTGTACAAATTTGCTATCGCAATTGATGCTTCGCCTTTCGGGTGAAACTGCGCCAACGTTTTATGAGTGAACTGTCGCTGTGCGAAGCGCCAAAGTCACTATGCGCTTGTTTGCATGAGAGAAATTTTGTGAAGGTGCTTTATCCGACACCATAGGTATGCGCCCGTGGTCTGAGAAGGAGAGCACCGGTCTTCTTTCCTGGGGAGGAGGAGGTGAAACTTTATTAATAGAGTAAGCTATGCGCGGTTTATTCCTGCGTGCTTCCCTCTGAGAGGGCTCCACTGGCAATCGCGGCTTTCCGGGCCTGGTCGTGGGTCGCCAGTTGGCTTCCCAGGTCCAGTTCGGAGAGTCTTGCCTCCCAAGACCACGTAGTGAGCGTGTGTGACGTGACTCGTGGCGAGATTGCCTCGTCCGGTATGTCTTTGCATTGGTGTGTAATGTGCGCGAGAGTCGCTGTGTGTCTGCTACACCAGGGACATGTCCGGAACGTGTATATGTCTGGGGAGATGGCATGTAGGCGGGACAAGTGTGGGTATGTCTTTGTTTGCAGGCGGCGCCAGTCCCTAGCCTGGAGTCTATTGAGAGCTTTGTGCGGGGAAGCGTATTGTCTTCTTGCAAGACGTTGGTCCTCCAGTATTTGTTGACTCGTGGTTAACTCATGGGTCGCTACTTGGTCTGTCGGGGGCTGAAGGACGGTGTGGTCTGCCGCTGGGCTACTGAGACCTCGAGCTGCGCAGTCCGCCTCTTCGTTGCCCTGCAGGCCTTCGTTCCCGGGGCACCAGACGATCCCGTGAATCCCCTCTAGTGACCGGCCCAGGATTCGAATGGCTTGTATAGGGAGTGTTCCATTCAGGGATAAATGACACGACGCGTGTGAGTCCGTAAGGACGCGAGCGGATGTTTGCTTGCTTTCGGCGTCACGAAGTGCGAGAGCGATCGCTGCTGCTTCTGCTGCTACGCTGCATGTGGCGCGCATGGAGGCAGAGGCAACGAGGTTCCCCTGATTGACAGCGGGGATCGTGTATTTTGTCTCGCGTCGTGGTGACGAGGGATACGGGCTAGCGTCCGTGTAGTATACATCTGGGTCTCTGAAACAGCGTTCGTGCAACATGCGGGCACGCGCTCTTCTCCTGCCTTGATTGTGAATTGGGTGCATGTTCTTGTGGATAGGGTCTACTATAATGTTTTCTCTAATTTGGTTAGGGAGGAGTTGTGTTTTTTCTTCGCAGTACTGGGCTGTTAGCGGGTACCCTAGGCGTTGAAGAAGGTGCCTTCCCTGTTTCGTTGGTTGAGGCGCTCCCTCTGCACTATGAGTGTGTCGTTTGCCAGCTCCTCCAAGGTGTTGTATACCCCTAGCGCTAGTAATTTCTTTGTGCTTGTGCCTGACGGTAGCTGTAAAGCTGTCTTGTACGCCCTTCTTATAAGAGTGTCCATGCGCTCAGTCTCAGTCTTGCGCTTAACTTGATACGGGAGTGCGTACGTGACACGGCTGATAACGAGGGCTTGTACCAATCTTATGGTTTCGTCCTCTGTGAAGCCATTTCTGCTGCGCGCTACCCTGGCGATGAGTGATGCGATGCTTCTTACTACGTGATTTAATCTGTCTGAGGCTTCGTTTGTGCCATTGTTCTCCTGGATATGCATAACCAGTAAGCATGTTGGCGGGACTCGCTTTATAGGTTGCCCTGCAATCTCGAGATGTATCGCCGGTGCTCGATGTTTCTTAGCTTGCTTGGGCCGGATTTGTAGGTACTCCGACTTCTGTGGGCCACATCTCATTCCTGCTGCTGTTAGATATGACTCGATGTGTTCGATAGCAGTAAGTAAAGTGTTCTCTCTGGCACCGTATGAGCCCTTGGTGGCCCATAGGGTGATATCGTCGGCATAGAAGGCACATCCGAGTTCTGGGATGTTTTCCAGTTGTAGTGCAAGTTTCCTAAGCCAGATGTTGAAGAGGAAAGGAGATAGTATAGATCCTTGTGGAGTACTCTTCTGTGGTAGATCATACATGTCTGATTGTATGCTTGCTATGCCGGTGCGGGCTTTGCGGTGACTGAGAAAGGCGACGGTATGCTGATATACTCGCTCCCCGCAACCTATGGCGGCAAGACCATCTAGGATGGTCTCGTGTGCTATGTTATCAAAAGCTTTTCCCACGTCGAGGGATAGGAGTATGTTGTTGTTGCTGCCCGGTTGTGGGTTGAGTATTTCTTCTTTCAGAAGGAGGAAGACGTCCTGTGCTGACATCCCTTTCCGGAATCCACACATAGAATTTGGGTGTAGTTCATGTTCCTCCATGTGTTGTTCTATTCGAGTGAGTACGATTCGTTCAAAGAGTTTGCCCAGGCAGGACGTTAGTGAGATCGGTCTTAGTTGATCGAGCCTGCGTGGTTTGCCCGGTTTGGGTATGAGGACTATCTGAGCGGTAGTCCATTCCTCGGGTAATGTTGCCCCCGGTGTCCTTATTTCTTCGTTCAGCTGCTGTGTAAAGGCTCGGAGGGTTTCATCGCTTAGGTTCCTCAAGATGGCGTTGGTGATCCCGTCGGGGCCCGGTGCCATGTTTTTCTTGAAGCTCTGTGCTGCCGCGTATACCTCTGCATACGTGATGGGTGCATCGAGCCTCTAGTTCGGAGGTCCCTCATAATGAGGGTATGGCTTCGGATGCCCGGTCCGGATTCCCGTATATCTTTGCTGGAGTTCCTGTATGAGTTGGTCCTGGGTTCCCGGATATTCGCCAACAAGTTTTTGTATGGTTGTTTTTCTTTCCGTTTTTGTACTTGAAGGATCGAGGATGCTGCGGAGTATGTTCCACGTCTTTTTGGTGCTGAGCGAATCACAGAACGTGCGCCAATTGTCCCTTTGTACCTTCAGAGCATACTTGCTGGCCTTCATAGTGATGTTTGCAATCCGAAGTCTAAGTTTCCGGTTTAGTTTCTGTTTGCGCCATCTTTTGGTGAGACCTCTGCAGGCTTCCCATAAGTGTATTAGATGGTTGTTGATTGCTGGCGTGTCCGTATCGGTTTGGTAGACTTTGGTGTTGGCGTCATATAGTTCTTTGATGCGCAGGGCCCACTCCTTGATTGTGGCATAGCGGCCTTGGTATTCTGGTAAGGGTGGACTTATATTTAAGTCGGACTGTTGCCTATCCTTGAACTTAGACAAAATTGCACCCTGAGGCGTGCCGCGGCCCGGCAGTTCATATGGGAGTGACCGTGACGCTCCGAGCGCAATTGTTGCAGTGCGGTCACGCAGAAAGTCCTGAATGTAATGAAATGTTCCTTCTCCGCATCCGACGTCCTCAAGGCCTTCTAGTATGGCGGAGTGAGATATGGTGTCAAAGGCCTTTTGAACGTCAAGGGCGAGCAGGATTCTGTCTAGGCTGCCCGGGGGAGGGCTGAGGACCTCGTCTTTTAGCATGAGGAAGACGTCCTGTACAGAGACTCCCTTACGAAAGCCGAACATCGAGTCGGGAAGAAGGCTGTTACGCTCGAGGTGATTCTCCAGCCGGATGTGCACGACTCTTTCAAAGAGCTTGCCCATGCACGATGTTAATGAGATGGGCCGCAGCTGTCCGATCTCTCGTAGTTTACCAGGTTTTGGGATCATGATGATGTTGGCCGATTTCCATAGCGCTGGTACCCGACCTCCTTTCCTCCAGACCTGATCGTTGAACAAATGCACAAGCTGTCCGATGGCCGTGTCACTGAGATTGCGAAGCATCGCATTGGTGACGCGGTCTGGTCCTGGTGCTGTGTTCCTTTTGAAAGTCTGCGCGGCTGCGTAAAGTTCTGCGAAGGTGATGGGGGCGTCTAGATCTTCGTTGGCTTCCCCATGGTATTCTCTGGGTGCTGTTGTAGGTGTTTGAGCCTCACCGGTGTAGGTGGTCTTGAGTTGTTGCAACAGCTCAGTCTCCGTCCCTTGGTACTTTCCTATGAGTCGGCGCATGACATTAGCCGTTTCCGTGCGCGTACTGGTCGGATCTAGCATGCATCGCAGTATGGCCCATGTCTTCTTGGTGCTCAGTGTGCCTCTGAGGGAGTCACAGAAGCTGTGCCAGTTGTAATTGAGTGTTCGAGCGTAGGTGTTTGCTTCTTCCGCCAATCGGTCGATTCGTCGCCTTAGGTCTTTTAGGTCTCTTAGGTCGCTGTCTTTTCCACCTCTTGCTGAGACTTCTACAAGCTTTCCAGAGATGGGCTAGGTGGTTGTCTATAGCCGGCGTGTCTGGTGTGGTTTGGAACTCCTTAGTGGTGGCATTATAGAGTTCCTTTAGGAAATTACTCTATCCTTCTGCCGTAGTGGGTGTCGAGGGGGCTGTCTGCTGGCGTTCTCGGTATTTCTTCCAGTCAGTCAGCCTGGCCGTCCCTAAGGCTAGGCGGACCTTCGCCGTGTTCACCGTCGTGCATAGGATGTAGTGGTCGCTGCCTAAGTTTTCCTCGAGGTTACTCCAGGTAACACCGTTGTCATTGTTGATAAAGGTAAGATCCGGCGTAGTGTCCCGAGTCACGCTGTTGCCTATCCTTGTAGGACCTCCCGGGTGTGTGAGCAGCAGTAACTCGTGGGCCTGGGTGGCGCTGAGTAGATTGATTCCCTTGCTCGTATCTCGCCCGTACCCCCACTAAGTGTGCCACGCATTAAAATCGCCAAGGAAAATCAATCGGTCCCGCTTTGAAAGCAGTGTGGATGCGTGGTTCAGGATTGTCAAGAAGTCAGCCTTGCGTTCGCTAGGGGGACTGTAGACGTGCACTAATACACATTTAGGGTGTCCTTTCTTGACCGGCCAAATTGTGACTATTTGATGGTGTGTTTCGACCCCCGGTATTACGGTCGCGGTTATGGCTAAGACTTTCCTTGCCAGGGTCGCTACAGCTGGGTGATCAAGGTCGACGTAAAGACGATAACCACCGGTGGGTTTCGGTGTTTTCCCGACCTCTTGCAAGCAAATGAGGTCGGGTGGGACTAGCGCCGCCTTGATGCATTGTGTGAGTGTCGCGTGTTTGTTATGTAGTGAGCGACAGTTCCACTGCCAAATAGCAAGATTCTCTTGTCTGGATGCTCTGTTAGCCATGTTGGGGAGTGACCGAAGTTGCTTCCTCAGTCTACGTGGTTACGATGTATTTGACATACGGCTCATCGTCACCAGTGCTAGATGCCCTACAGTTACAGGAAGACGAAGATCTCGGCGTGGCAATTTACGCCGACGACATTACGCTCTGGGCGACCAAAGGCTCATACGGGGACAGACAAAACACACTTCAGCAAGCCCTAGACACGGTCGAATCATACACAAAACATGCCGGCATGAAATGTGCACCGAGCACATCAGAATACATCCATATTCGACCACCCAGAACCCAAGCCAACAGAGCTCCGCCGTTACAACTACTTCTAGACGGAGAACCCATCCGAAAAGTCCAGCAGCTACGAGTGCTCGGAATGCATATACAGGAAACGGGCAGTGCCGGCATCGCCCTGTCCAAACTCAAGCGCACGGTTCGCAGTGTTACTAGCCTCATTAACAGAATAACACGTAGCAGAGAGGGAATGACGGAGACAGACACCATGAAATTAGTACAGGCCTTCGTCATAAGCAGAATCACTTACGCTCTTCCTTTCCAAGCGGCCCGACAAACTGACATCGACCAAGCAAATCGACTGCTCCGGATTGCCTGCAAGGCGGCACTCGGCCTGCCCGAAAACAAGAGCACTGACCGTCTCACGGAGCTTGGCATGATGAACACATACGAAGAACTCGCCGCGGCCACACTCATGGCCCAGCGCGAAAGACTAAACGCAACACCCCAGGGGCGCTCCGTGCTAACATGACTACGATACCCTCTAACGCCACAGTTCTGCGGAGACGAGACCATACTTATGCCACCTGATCTACGAACAAGAATTCATGTCAACCCCATCCCACGTCACATGAACCCTCACTACCACGTGAAACGGCGACAAGCCCGAGCAGCCATCCTGCGCAAAAGGCAGGAGGATGCAGACACATACTTTACTGACGCGGGCTTATACCCCAGAGGTGAGACAGCGACTCGTACTTATGTGCCTGTCGCGACAAACCGGGGGAGACCGATCGTAGCAGCGTCCGTACGCACGACTTCAAGTGCCACGGCGGAATCCGCGGCCATAGCCCTAGCCATCCGAGACGCTGAGGCCAAGAGCCAGTCGGCTTACATACTCACAGACTCGCAAGACGCCTGCCGGCTCTTCCTTCGGGGAGTTCTACCGGCCGGGGTCCTTCGCATACTAGGACCAAGCCTCGAAATGGACCACGGGATAACCTGGTGTCCCGCGCACACCCGGAGTGGAAGGCAACGATCGGGCGGATCGTCTGGCTCGAGGTATATCAGGCCGAGCCGCGATACATACCGCTCGAACGGACGCCTCTCCGACACCCGGCAGCACACCGAGAGACATACTTGAGGCACAACGACTAGGAAGACGAACCAAAGCTCCACCTCACCCCAAGCTAAACAGGCGACAGGCGAGGGACTGGCGCCGAATACAGACAAACACCTACCCACATTTACATAGACTGCACAAAATATTTCCTAACAAACACAGTGACAGATGTCCATGGTGCGACTCCACCCCGACACTAGAACACATCACTTATCAATGCACGCAGCGTCCGACAGACGCCGTCTCGCCGCTACTTGACGATACACTTAGCAATTGGTCGTGGGAGGCGCGACTCTCCGAACTGGACTTGGGAAGCCAATTGGCGACCCTCGACCAGGCCCGGCGCGCCGCAATAGCCAGTGGGGCCCTGGAAGAGGGGCTCCACCCACAGTGACCAAGCACGGTCTTAATTTAAATAAAGTTGTTTCTCTCTCTCTCTCTCTCCTTGAACTTAGGCCATTTTGTAATTTCGGCCTTCCCTAGGGGTCGGCGTAGTGTGGCCGAGGCACTGGTGATTTCGATAATGTAGTGATCGCTACCCAGCGAGTCATTTAGGACCCTCCAGCTTGTTCCTACGGTATTGTTGGTTATGGTGAGATCAGGGGTCGTGTCCCTGCTCGCGCTGTTTCCTATTCTTGTAGGCGTACCTGGTACAGTAATTAGTGTGTAGCCGTGGCGTTCTATGGTTTCAAGGAACTTAGTGCCCTTGGCGTCTGCTTTTGGGTAGCCCCACGTGTTGTGCTTTGCATTGAAATCTCCGGTTATGAATAGGCGATCGCGGTGTTCCAGCATTCCCTGTAGGTGCCGGAATAGTGACGCGAAGTCAGCCTTCTTGTTGCTGGGGGGACTGCATACGTTGCATATGACCTGTTTTGGCCTCCCCTTCTTGACGGGCCATATTGTGATGAGGAGATGTGGGATTTCCTCACCGGGAAGTACTGTTAAGGTTGTGTCCAAATCTTTGCGAACGAGCGTTGCCACTCTAGAGTGATTGGGGTCGTAGTGTACCTTATATCCCATAATTGGTTTTGGTTGCTCTCCCCCCTCTTGCAGGCAGATAATGTCAGGGGGGACTAGAGCCGCCTTTACGTATAGCGAGAGAGATGCGAGTTTGCTTTTAATGCACCTGTAGTTCCAGGACCAGATCGTGATGCTTTCGCCTTCCATTTGGGTTTTACGGGCCATGATGGGACTTCGCCGCTATTGTGCTGTTTGTGTCGGGAGTTTAGCATGCGTTCAGCATCCTCTGTTTGAGAGCGTATTTTACTATTTTTCCGTTTACGTTTGGGTTCCTGGGTTAAGGACTCGTTAACGTATTTCTTTAATTCTTAAAATGCAGCAAAAAACTGCTGAAATTGTTGCTGTATCTGTTGTACTATTTGTTCTCGTGATAGTTGTAGTGCTTGTTGTAATTAGTGCTGGGTTACCAGGTTGCTGTCTGACGCCGTGAGCGCCTGGGGGCTGCTTTAGTGTTGATGCTTGGGAGGTGGGGGAAATTTGTGCTTGCAGTGGTGGATGCGCGGTGAGAGTGCTCAGCTGCGGCAATTGCGATTGTGGCGATTGTTCGCGAGTCCCAGTCTGTGCCGATTCGAGCATAGCCACTCGTTTCATCAAAGTTTCGATTTTCAGCTCGTAGTTGGTTAGACGCTGTTTTTGCTGCCTATTTTCCTCAATGACTCTCTGGTATTCCGGATTTTGTGTGATCGGTGTGGATATGTTGCGTTGCTTGGGAGACACTACTTCCGCCCAGCTTACCTCGTGTGATGGCTTCTGCTTCTTGGCTGGTGGCGATGGGTTCGTTTTGGGTGTCGGTGGTGCCCGGTGCTCGCGGCTCGGTGACCGAGAGCGGGATCGATGCTCGGTATTCGTCCGGCCGGCTACGAGTGCCCGCCCTGTAGGTATCTTCGTCTTCCAAGGCGAACCATCGTGGGGCTTTCGGCTTCATCGAGGTCGATGATGGTGCGGGTCTGAGTCGAACTGGTTTGAGTCGCTGCTTTCGCGAGTGGTCGCCGGTAGGGTGAGCCTCCCCGCACGAGGCGCAGTTTATCTCGCACTTGTGTCCGTCGGTTGGGTCAAGCAGTCCGCACAGTCTACAGATGGGTCTGTCCGGGTTTGGGCACACGTCGGTACGGTGGCCCTTTTCTCTGCAGATCTTGCAGACCTGGAGCGTCGGTCTAAATGGGTAGCAGCGGAGTTAATTCACCTCCGTAGTAGTACACAAATTGTGGTGGAAGGCGCCCAATGAAGGTCAGCGCTGCACTATGGTTGGCGCCAATCATCCTGACTGTAAGGATTTCTACACCTTGTGTTCTCTCTCTGAGGTGGGTCATGAGGGTTTCGGTGGTTGTGTGCAAAGGTATTCCATGTACCACTCCACTTCTCCGTGCTCGGCGGTGTATGCGCGCACTGCGTGACTTCGGCCGCTAAGTGTTAAGGTCTGGATGTGTCGTGCTTTTTCGGCCACCTCTTCACACTGGGTTGATAGGATGGCTATGTTGGATCCCGGCTTGATTCTTAGGATAAATTTGTCATCCGTGAACTCGTTCTGGCATGCGTCGAAGATTGCTCGTGCGAGTGTATGAGTGAGAGCGTTTCTTAATGGTAGTCCTTGATTTGGACGAATGATTATCTTGCAGTCATTTTTCGGGAGAGGTGGAGGTTTAGGGACTCTCCGCGTTGTTAAAGAGTTTTTAGTGGGGTTGCAGGGTCTTGGGGCTTCACGCTACCGCGTCGCCTCTCCAAGGCTTCTTGCTTTTGTTGCTTTTGTGTTCAGACTGATTGCCAGTTAATATCTTCTCTCACGGTGTTATGGTATAAAGTTTGTTGTCTCACCGGTTCGGTTGTCTGGTCCATGCGCTCTTCTTCGGGTCCTCTGGAGGTTGCATGGAGGGGCTCGACGATCGTATATATAGTCGCTTCGTTCACCATGGTTAGGCCAAGGGCCGACACGGGAAACGCCGCCGGCGAGGTGAGCGGCTGCCGCTACCGGTTAGGGTTCGCGCCTCACCGGTGGCGACGAAACTTCCAAGAATCCTCCTGGGGTCCCTGGTGACTGGATTTCTACAGGGTTGGTGTCGGTACGTTCCTCAGAACGTTAGGCAACTGGTGAGAGTGCTTCCGGGCGTTTTCTGGCGAAAATACTATCGAAAACTTGTGAAACTGCGGAGCCCGATGGGAGCCAGTGTTGACGCGGCGCGCGTTTCTCCAGGTTTTTCCTGGGGAAACCGGGTACAAAGCTTAACATAAGAAACATGACTTTTACTTTTTAGGGGCGAGGCTCCTTATAGCGGCACCCGTTCCGTCCCCGTCGTCGTAGTAGTAGTGTGTAACCAGTCTGAGAAAAATGAGAAAAAAAATTCCGAAGTTGTGTCCGTAGCGCGGAATCGAACCAGGGACCCTTCGCTTCCGAGCGCGCGGCGTTAGCCCACTACGCCACGAAGCGCACATAGACACACGCACCACGATGGCAATAAATACCCAACATTAACGAAAGGCCGCGTTTCTAGCGCGTTTCTAACGCGTTTGTGCTAGCGCGTTACGGCACGTGTAAGAAGCTGGTGTAAGACGCTGTGGCCTCTCCGCCTTACCTTCAACGCGTTTCGAACGCGCTGCCCAAGGCGGTGGCAAGTCAAGTTCAAGTCGAGGAGCGTTTATGAATACGGGGGGGGGGGGGGGGTATACTCTCTCAGCAGTCATGTGATGGCATCGGCAAACGCGGTGCACGTTCCGGCATGTGTAAATGGCTGCGTAAGACGCTGTGGCCGCTCCCCCTTACTAGAGAGTACTGCACGTTTCTAACGCGTTTGTGCTAGCGTCCCCTTAAGCGGGAGATCCGATGATTCCCTCCGGAGCTTCGCCCACTCATCATCATTCACCCCGTGGATATGCTGTGATTTTTTTTTATCCAGCGGCCGTGCCTTAAGGAAGCACGGCGCAGAACGCGCGTTTGTTTTCCGCCGTGGGTTCACTCCCCGTGAAAGAGCGCGTCCCTCGCGCCCTTTCACTCGCACATACAGCGTTCGGCGGCGCGCGGCGACGATTTCATCTCCATTGACGTCATACGGAACCTCACGGCGACGGCGACGGCGACGCCGACGGCAGAAATCTGCTTTGGAGTGTCCATATAATTGCTATCGCAATAAAACGTTGTTACTCGAGAAGGTGGGTAAGATTTCCGACGCTGCTCGACGAGTGTCCCATTCTGGTCTCGTCCAAAACCTCCGAGCCGCCCCCAGAGGCACCGGCAACAGTCACCAACGCCGCGCGCGTTCGGTGCGATAGCGGGCAAAACGCCGACGGCGTCGACAACAGTTCTGCGCGTTGCTGGTGCTGCTGCATGTCCACGTTTATACAGCTACTAAAACCACTATCCTTACTCCGTATAGCTCTCTACTAATTTGCTATCGCAATTGATGCTTCGCCTTTCGGGTGAAACTGCGACAAATGTTTTAGGAGCGAAGCTCCTTATAGCGGCACCCGTTCCGTCCCCGTCGTCGTAGTAGTAGTGTGTAACCAGTCTGAGAAAAATGAGAGAAAAAATTCCGAAGTTGTGTTCGTAGCGCGGAATCGAACCAGGGACCCCTCGTTTCCGAGCGCGCGGCGTTACTACGCCACGAAGCGCACATAGACACACGCACCACGATGGCAATAAATACCCAACATTAACGAAAGGCCGCGTTTCTAGCGCGTTTCTAACGCGTTTGTGCTAGCGCGTTACGGCCCGTGTAAGAAGCTGGTGTAAGACGCTGTGGCCTCTCCGCCTTACCTTCAACGCGTTTCGAACGCGCTGCCCAAGGCGGTGGCAAGTCAAGTTCAAGTCGAGGAGCGTTTATGAATACGGGGGGTATACTCTCTCAGCAGTCATGTGATGGCGTCGGCAAACGCGGTGCACGTTCCGGCATGTGTAAATGGCTGCGTAAGACGCTGTGGCCACTCCCCCTTACTAGAGAGTACTGCACGTTTCTAACGCGTTTGTGCTAGCATCCCCTTAAGCGGGAGATCCGATGATTCCCTCCGGAGCTTCGCCCACTCATCATCATTGACCCCGTGGATATGCTGTGATTTTTTTTCACATTGGTTTTTACCACATATTTCGCGCTTTGGGTTTTGTTTAACAACTCCTATTCATTTGCTTTTAATCGGCTTTGATCTTGGTATGCATTTTTGCAGGTACAGGTTTTCCCCAACATTTAATTTTGCCTTTGATATCAAATAAGCTGGGAAGTAGTTATCCGGGGCCCATCACAGCAAAATGCTTTTCAAGTCCTCAAGCAACATAACTCGTGCTCCAGTGCTGAGTCACTTCAATGAAGAATAGGCACCGCGATTCATACTGAGGCCAGCCAGCTAGGTGGGCTTGGGAGCCGTATTGGTGCAGTCAACCCTGATGGAGGCGAACCTGTCGTTGCGTACGGCAGCTGCAAGCTGTTGGATGCAGAGCGCCGTTACAACTCGCATATGCTGGAAAGCTTGGTTGTAGTTTACAGAGTAGACGACCCGTTCAGGCACTACATGTTTGTGCGAAAGTTTATGGTCGAAAGCTAGATACCCTTTTCTCAGCGGGAATTATCCGCGGCACAAAAGAGGACAACGATTTGGCAACTATCATTACTTCAGTTGCGGATGGTGGGCAGTCCCATTTTTCATGGGAGAAGGCGCGTTATACCAGCGTATGTGGAAGAAACACCAGCCAGAGGAGCAGCATTTATTAACAGCAAAGCTGTTTAAGCCAGCCGTAATTTGTGGTACGTAGCAAGAAACTACAAAGAAAGAAACGAAAATAAACTTTCTTGCTGAGGCGGGATTCGAGCCCACGTGCCGCCAGTCCTAAATCGAGCGTCATAACCACTAGGCTAAAAGCCACGCCTGCAGAGCACGCCTTTATGCGAACCATATGATTGCGTTCGAGCGTCGTCGTCTTCGTGCACAGCTGGCGCGTTCGTACGCTCGCGCTCAGCGACGAGCAGAGGTTTTGCGCGCTATGAGAGCCTGAGAGAGACGCATTCACGGAGGGGGTCTCCTGGAACGCGGTGTCGTCATTGGAACGCGGTGACTGTGTTGCAAGCTGCGCTATGCAACGCGCAGTGAAGGCCGTAACTCCGAGACGCGAGAACAGAAATTATCACCATGCGTAATAGGATCAAAAGTTCGCCACACTTCCGGAAAATGCTGGGCTATGAACGTCCAGATTCGCTGTTTCAAGCGTTGCGCAGCCGAGTGCAAGGTTTTAGTCATTCCTTTCTCACGGATTTCACAAATTTTACGCGCTGTACACGACGCACCATAATTAATATACATTGGTAAGCAAGCCAGGTTCAAGAACGCTTTTGTTGCCGTGAATGGAAAGTATTGTTCAACTCGAATAGCGTGAGCTGTGGCAACAGCACAAAGTGCTTCCAGGGTGCAAACCTGGACTGTTGATGCCTATTCCACTTCCTGGGATGATAGTCTACACGGCAGGAATAGAACACATGGGTCCTTTACCAGCTACGGCAGCTGGCAACCGCTACATCTTGGTCGTCGTTGACTTCTTGTAAAAATACGCAGCAGCTGCTGCCGTACCGAGTGTTACTGTTACATGTGACTTCATTCTTACACAACGAGTTCGAATGGCGGCACGGTCTTGCAAAAGTAATTACATGTGATCAGGTAGCCGCAATCTATAGCCGGGAACTCGGAACGTGCCTCCGTCGCCTAGAGGTATAACATCGCCAAGCAGCCACCTACGCCCGCATGCTGATGGATGGTCGGAAACATGGAGGAAGGAAACCCCAGGAGAGGCCCTGGCCAGCACGAACGTATTGGAGAAGGTGTGGCGGAAGTCACGTGCTGTTTTTCGCAAAGGATCACTGGGACGGGAACCCCAAATGTCAACGTTGCTATGGCAACCACGCTCCTGAAGCTTTCGCTGCTGCTGTCGGTCTCTGAAAAGTGAGATAACATTTTTCCGCCGGTGTCTTTCCCGCGCCACCTTTTGTTAGCGAGAAAAGCTGACTTTGGAGTGTGGTGTGTAAGCTTGAAAGTTGGGTTTTGGGTCTGTGAGTGTGAGTGTCGGCCAGCAACAGATACACTCAAGCAATCACGGTTCGGGTCTTCGTCGTCTTCTTCAACGTGCCACGGAAAAACACAGGAGCGCGTCTGCTTCACTAAAACTGCTACAGAAGTTTTGTAGGCTTTGTTTAGACGCGCGTCAGGAGCACACACTTCCGGCAGGTCGTAACAATGCAAGTTCAAAGTTCGTGCCCATCTGCTCCGGCGAGCTGCAGAACCCCTGATTGGAGGCGCAAAGAGAGGTGGCACACCAACATGGCTGCACTTCCGGCTTCAAAAAGTGACATCAGGGCCTCTCCTGTTTTGTTTCCTTCCTCCATGGTCGGAAAGAACAAATTTGTGGCTAGATACATAAAATGGCTACACACTGCAGAAAAAATACACCGGGAGATGCGTACTAGGGCAAACATCTCAGGGCAGCCGTTGGCAGCTAGTCGGTTTGGCAGCTAGCCATCCTGACAGCGGTCATAAGTGTGGACACGCCTGTTTAAGTGGGTTCGTCGATGCCGAGAAAAGCGGTCGGCCAGAAGATCAGGGTAGAAGAACTCAAGAATATCCAGCAACCTCAAAAGACGCATAAACGCTATTTCGGTCGCCGGCATCGTGCGGCACAACGGTATGAAGTCCTTTACGATTTTTGTGACGAATTTTACTATGAGTAATTAAATGTTTGTTCACTAACGCCTTACGACACGCGGAGGACGTGTGGTTAGGATGGTTCGAGATGGTTCGGGATGGTTCGGGATGATGTGGTTCGGCATGATTATTTCCGCCAGACGCCGATGCTTAACGCCGACGCCGACACCCACGCCGACGCCGGATTTTCTGCGACATGGGGCCCTTAACGCTGTTGCATTAAAACAACCAGAAAGCACGCCTATTCGCTGCATCCCTTTGTGTACCCAGACCTAGTCGGCGAAGAACGACTTAACCACAACCTACAGACGCGATAGCGTGTGATTGTAATTTGAATATATGAGAAGAAAGCCTGATAAGCAGCCAGGGATCTTGGAATGCTATTGCGTTCCACTATTAAAGGTGAAGCTTACGAGTCCTGCAGTTCTGATGGTGTTTCGCTGTACTTTGGTTCTAGGCAACATTAAGGGAATGTTGAAAACCGAGCCTTTCTAAATTTTGATCGGGCCCCATGTCGCAAAAAATACGGTATCGGTGTCGGCGTCAACGGCGTCCAATAACGCTGTCGCGTTGCACTCTTAAAGGCGAAGTTTAAGCCTAATCCTAGTTTTTTTTACGTTCTTTCTGGTTGTTTTTTTTACGTTGCGCGAACACGCTTCAAGCGGCAGTATAATCGTTATTGCTTGAATACTACTAGTATCCAACAAAGTTTCCCCAATTTCTGAAAGATACTTGTTCAGGAGGGAGACCCAATTGAGTATTTCAAGGAACACTAAAAATAAATATTAAGTTAAGCTAGATAAATATATTGTCCGTCTAGAAGTCTATCGTCATTTTCTGTGCGCCGATATGTCTCTTTGTTGCGTAGAAAATTGCCCCGGAACGTCCCGTTGCTGTTCCTTAATTTAAAGCACCCCCTACTAAACGGACGAGTTGACGCAATCTCTACGTGACCTTTCTGTGGCACTCATTGCGTATCAGCCAATGCTGACGCCACAGGTGAGGTGCCACAGTCCACAACAGGTGGCGCCACTCTGATTTTCAAATTTTCGTCATTTTCTAATTTACAAAACCTCTGTCCTCGCTAGAAATTACGAATTTGTTTTACAGAAACCTAATCTGTCAACCTATGTGATTTTTCTGTAGTGTCATTTTAAAATTCCAAGAAATGCGAGGAGTTTCATAACCTGTAAAAACTGCAACAACATAAGGTTGAACTTGGAAGGAGCGCTTATATGTAGGGGTAATCAAATGGCTTCAAGCAGATTTTGCTATAACTTTTTTAAAACTTTGTAGTAAACTTTTATGCACATTTTCAAATAAAGTTTCCTGGACTTGATGGATACGATATATTTGCAGTTTAGATGGCTCGGTTCAAGACAAGTTATAAAAAAAGCTTGTGCAACTGCTGATGCTGAAATGAATGAGTCCTACATTGAAATGCATTGAGCACCGGCTCCAACGATACCGCTGTTCCCATGCCTTCCTTTTCTCAGCGTTTCCGCTAAGATAAAATTGTAGTGTATTTTAAAAGCGAAGCTCTTCTACGCGAACCACGCTGGGTTTCGTGACTGTGGGAGCTGCGTGGCTGTTCTGTCGCCAAAGAATCGCGGGAGGCGTGCGTCACGCCCTTTGGGTTCCTTCCGATCTATCAAAGCGTCCATCGTACTCTACAGTAGTCATCAACTCCGCCTAACAAAAGTAGTCATCAACTCCGCCTAACAAAAGTAGTCATCAACTCCGCCTAACAAAGTCTCGGTATAATTTGTTTGTGTGTGTGTGCACGGGTGCGTGTACTCGTGTTTCGACTCTTTATGCACTCCCACAAAGCTTCGCTGTATATTAGATTCCAACTCGTTGGATCAGCTGCGTATGTTCTACAGCGAAACTGTTTATGGCTAGGCTTTCGTGCATTTTCGACCCTTAATGAAACTTTTTAAATATTTCCACACTGTATATATACGTGTGTGTGTTACTGTATGTGCTGTTAAGTATTTCTCACTGTATATATCATAATTATCACCTAACACCTGGAGGAGCATGTCAGGCGAACAGCCAGACTAGCATCTCCAGCTTATCATTAAATCAAGTTTCTCTCTCTCTCTCGTGTGCGTCTGCAAAATTGTGGACAGAAACTGGTGATAGTGCAGAAAGGGCACAAGCGGAATGGCGAATGCCCCTGTGGACTCTGGTTGGTTGGCTCCGGGACGGGTAAGGCACCCTTGAACTACCCTTGTAACATATGGGACCCAAAGAAGTCCCAGAAACAAAGGCGAAGCCTAATTAAGCGTACTCCAAGTTTTCTTATGTTCTTTCTGGTTGTTTTCTTACGCTGTGCGAACATGCCTCAAGCGGCCTTTTGGCTAAGAAGCAGATATTCTTACCCTTGTACTTGGGACCTCAACAGATCCCAGGTGACGCAGGGGCACGTTACGGCGTGTTTTTCAGGTCTCAACCCCCGGAGCCCATCACCTGGGGGTATGTGCACCATCAAGCGTGTATATAAAACAATGTGCCGTTCTCCATCTTGAATTTCACTTGTCTCGTCGTAATGTGAAGGCCGCGTGTTGTGCACACTCCCGGCGACGATTGCATTCTAGTTTCGATTCCTGGCGTCGCTCTTCGTAGGCGCGTTGCTCATCGGGATTCCATATTATACGCGGCCTCTCAATTCAGTGTCACCTGTGTGTCGTGTTGCACCCTCTCTTAATTGCAATGTGTTCAAAATATACTTCTGATTCAGGTTATGAGCAGAACGTTTTTAGCAAAATTGTATGCGTGCACGCGCACCGGCTTGACTTATACATGCCGTTTTAACATTCAGCTAAGTAGCTATATTTAAAAAAATGAAATTATGGGGTTTTACGTGCCAAAACCAGTTCTGATTATGAGGCACGCCGTAGTGGGGGACTCCGGAAATTTTGACCACCTGGGGTTCTTTAACGTGCACCTAAATCTAAGTACACGAGTGTTTTCGCATTTCGCCCCCACCGAAATGCGGCCGCCGTGGCCGGGATTCGATCCCGCGACCTCGTGCTCAGCAGCACAACACCATAGCCACTGAGCAACCACGGCGGGTGTAGCTATATTTAAAAGGTAATTAGTAAAACTGTAGGTAAATTATTTAAACATAGCATACGATTTTTTAATTCTAATTATGCTTGGTTATTATAAGAAAGAGTTCACAAATATGTCTTAGAATGAGGTTTAGGTGCGTCAGTTACTGCGTGCCTGTTGATTGTGCTGCCACAGCTGTATTTCCTATCTTAAGATACGCGAGAATTCGTATAATATATCGAAACAATAGATACTGATACACGTCTTCCCGAATGTATCATGATACAGATTCTAGTTACCCAAAGAGTATCTTAAGTTAGGTGTCTAAGATACATGTGTCTTAAAAACTTCCCAGCCCTGCTTCTACCAAACAACGCTGCCGTTCCTGCTCAACCGCATCTCCTTAAGACTCCGTACTTCAGAATCGCCAAGTGATCAGAAAAAAATTATGGTACATCCCTCTTTCATAGGAATCGGTAGAACGCGGAAGTCAAACTTGTATCCACAGAAGCTCTTGCATGTTTGCTTCGCGCATCTCCTGGTGTTGGCGAGCTCGTTGAAAGCCGCCATGCGTCTCAACACGATGACTTGCTCGGGAGAGTGTGATAAGGACGGTCTAAGCCGCCTGTCGGTAAATGCGTCCGTGGCATAGTGGTTTCAACGTCGGGCTTGCGCACTTAGAGTTCTTGGGCTCGAATCCTGCCGTCGGACACTTTTAATAATGTTTATGTTACTATTTATAACAAAGTTCTTCGTTTAAAAGGGCGAGTCCACAAAGTCGCAAAGTCGTTCACACTTGGTTCCTTGCTCTGTGGCTACACCGCGTTGGAGCATCCGCTGCGCTGTGACCACCGAAGCGTTCCCTGCCGGAACTCGTTAGTGTCACACAACCCAGTACTTCGCCTCACCGCTCCTAGATGGCAGCACGTCCCTTTCGTTACATCCGGATGCCATTCGCGAAAGCCGGCATAGAACACTTTCGTGTTAAATTGAGTGCACTAACCACTCAGAACCTGCAATTCAGGACACTGTAGTTTTTGGATTGCTCCAACTGTAACGCCTTGATACGCACATGTAGCGTCATACACTTGTGACGACTGAAGTGTTGCATGCTATGACCGCTTGTGATGTTTTTTCGCACTTCCCCGCAGCCTCGGCCTGTGCGCGTCTCTTGTCGAGATATGGCGTTTCGCTTCTCTAAAGTCCCTAGATATTTTTCTTGCTTTTTTTTAAAAGCAGAAAATCTAGGGGCTTAAGTATTGCAGGCTCCCGACAGCTTCGATTTGACTGACTACTATAGTGATTACAGTGCTTCGGGTTCGCATGATTCTGAAGACAGTGGTTCGAACAATATCTGGCCTTCGTGAGTTGAGGAAAGCGGAGAAGAAAGCGCAAGTACGCCGCCACTGTCATGTCATGGTTGTTATGTTGTCCTTATTGTGTTTTCATGCTGGCTTCGTCACGCTGTCATGATTTTATGGTCGTCATGTTATGTTGGTGATGCTGCGGTCATGATTTCGCCGTCGTCATCTCCACCTTTGTCATTTAACTATCATTACGCCGCCATGTTCATCGTCGTCAGTTCTGCCATGCCCTCTTACCTGTTACCCTTTGTACGGAATCACGTGACGGCGGCCCACGAGCCATGCTGTCGCCCTTACACTTACGAGGAAAAGCGAAGGCGAAGTGTGCGTGTCACGAGCCAAATGCACGCGGTGCAGTGCTGATGATGCTAGCGCATTATGAGGAAATGCAGTGCTGAAGCTCACGCTACGTATTGCATTATCTATCATCCCTCCTTTTTGACCGCTTCCCTGCTCCCTTGGCCACAGTAAAAAGCTAGAGTATACTTGCAAAAGTCAATGCGTCACTTCCCTGTTAATACCTAAATTTTTTCCCTATTAGTCATAGGAGTTAAACACATATTTTGCACGAACTGTGCATCCCCGGTGTCGCCTTATTTTCGAAAAGTGCGGTAGCGCTAAAGAAATACCTCGTTTGACTAAACATGGAAACCCAGAGCGTCTGTTGTGGTCCAGCCTCGAAGCATGAATGTACCCTTACGTTGGAGAGTTGGCTCCATTGGCAGTTTGCTCGTTGCGCAAATCGTGTAATGGCAGGGCTGCCAGCCCTAGGGAAATTTTCTGAATAAACTGTATTAAAATATCGTGGAGACCAGTTGTGCCTCGAAGGTGGAGTCCTTAGACCGGGGCCCCATAGGTAGCAGCCACCGCCTCGGCACGGTCGACCAGCCATTGCTGGCCAGTCGCCGTCCCGTCGGTCAGCCGCTCCTCCCAGGAGGTTCGGGTGGAGTTTGGAGCGGGATGGAGGTTGCGAATGTCTTGGCAAAACCAGACCATATGCAGTAGGGTGGGGCGGTCACCGCAATGTGGGCATTGAGCTGAACCACGGGAGGGATAGAGGTGGGAATTGAAAAAGGGGCGTCCGACAAGTATTCGTCTGTAGTTGTCGCCAACAGACAGCCTGTCGGCAAGTAAGGGAGGGATCAGGTGGGGCGGTAGTGTTGCCGAGTTAGTCGTATCTGAGCAAGTTGGGATGCGTACGAGAAAGGTTGCGGTCGGATGATGGCAGAGCGATCACCAGCGGCTTAGTATGAGAGTTCTCGAGCCAGCGCAAGAGCGCGCTAATTACCGGGGATCGCTGCGTGCCCAGGCACCCAGATCAACCGAAAAGTATGAGATGTGGATGATAGGAAGGACTCTAGTGTGGACGTGGTGGTGGGATGCAAAGTGTTGAATAGAAAACGCTGACAAGCCGCCTGGAGTATGATTGGGGGTAGAAGGAGGGAGAGAAGAGGTAGAAATCGCCCGTTCTTCCAGGAGGGCGACATCTGTTAATGCACGTTCCGAGGCTGCGAATATGGTCATGAGATCAGAGTCCACTACTACCGTGGCTCCCCCGCGTTCATCCGCTGGGCTGGCGTCAGTGAAGAGCACGCTAACCGCGCTGCAGCCCACGGATATTCGCACCGCAAGTAACGCGACCGATGATCCCGGTGGGAAGCATGGCGAGTTGGCTGCATATGGAAGGGAATAGGAGATACCATGAGCTTGGCACGCGCGGCGGGGGATAGGGCCGTATAAGGACAGCAGGACTAGGAGGGTGACCAAGTGAACTAAGAAGATTCCGTCCTTGGGGTGTAGGATGCAAGCAAGTCAGCTGGGCGGCCTGTTGGGCTTCTAGAAGTTCCTTTAAAGTTTTGGCACCCCAAGTCGCTCCAAGTTAAGGGTAGCCGCCTGAATAGGAAGGCCAAGTGCAAGTTTCTGCGCGTTGCGTAGTAGGGTAGACGTACGTGCGCGTTCAGTATGAGTTAGGTTGTGATAAGGTGGGTGGTATAATACGCGTGAGTGCATCAAGGCCTGTACAAGGCGTAAGGCATCAGCCTCTTTGAAGCCATGTCGGCGGTTAGATACCCGCCGAAGCATATGGATGATTTGGTTACATTGGGTGGTAAGTTGGTGGAGGGTATGTGTTGCTTTGGCGTTGGCTTGTAAAGTGAAGCCAAGCACCTTATGTACGATTTACGTGGAACCGGTTTCGCATCTAATGCGATGTTAAGAGACAAGTCTTTCTGTCCGCAAGCGTGTTTTGTGACGAGCAGTAGCTTCCGACTTGGCAGGGGAACATGTGAGACCTCCACGCGGATGCATTGCTCTATGGTGGTAGCTGCTGCCTACAACTGGGTTTCAATGTGTCCGAGAGAGCGTGTGGTAACCCAGACAGTGATATCGTTTGCATAAATAGCATGACGAACATCCGAGATCTGATCGAGGAGGGGAGGGAGACCTCTCATGGCAAGGTGGAGCTGGAGTGAAGATAGCACGGAGCCTTGTGGAGTGCCGCGGTTTGAGACAGGTTCAGTAGGGGAGCGGAGATCACCGATGACAAGGCTGGCAGATCGGTCACGAAGAAAGTTTCGGACATGGTTATACACCTTCGCGCCGCAGCCAGTAGCTGCTAACTGTTCAAGAATCAAATCGTGGGAGAGGTTATCGAACGCCGCCTTGAGGTTTATGGCTAACACGGCGCGGTATTGCGCAGAATTTGGGAAGTGTATGACATCGTGTTTCAGGCAGAGCATTGTGTCCTGTGTAGCTATGCCACCCCGATAACCATAAAGCGTGTCGGGAATCGCGCAGGTGCCAGAAAGAAATTATGTAACCGGAGCTGCACAATAATCTCGAGCACATTGCCGAGGCACGAGTTGAGAGAAATCGGCCGCATGTTCTCTAAGGAGAGGGGTTTTCCTGGCTTGGGAATCAGAACTATTGTGGCCTCTTTCCACGCTTTTGGTAAGGTAACGGATTCCCATACCTCATTCAAGTATGTCGTAAGTTTATTAGTGTCAGAATCAGAGAGGTTATAAAGAAACGAATACCGCATTCGGTCGGTACCAGGGCATGTGTTACGGCGAGTGTCGGTGAGCACTGCGCGAAGCTCAGTGACAGTTATAGGCGCGTTAAAATAAGCTAGTGTGTTGGGAGGACCCGTGTAGGGAGGACCCCGTAGCTTGGCCCGTCTGGTGGTGGGAGATACAGCCGTCGTAACTGTGCAAGGCATTCGATGTCTGGAATGTTAGTTCTGTGGAGAAGTTTTCTAATGCTTCTGCATTTCTGCATTTCTCAGATTTTGCTTGCCCGCACTCTTTTAGATGGCGTAGCAGAGACCAGGTACGAGTAGTTCTGAGATTTCCGTTAAGTTTATTACAAAGGGAGTGCCAGTTTTGACTGGTAAGGCTCTCAGCGTATCGAGCAGCCTCAGCAGAGAAATGTGCGATGCGCAGCCTCAGCTTCCTGTTATGACGGTGGCGGCGCCACCGTTTTGTTAAGCTACGGCGCGCATCCCATAAGTGGACAAGGTGGGCATCTATGTCTGGTGCATCAGGCGTAGTAGTGAGGGTGCGCGTGTGAACATCTTGCCGGGTTTGCACTGTCTGAACCCAATCACCCAAGCTCCGCAGTTTATCCTCACTCGTAATTCTTCCCAGTCTAAGAATTTGTCTTGTTCCGAGACTTGCCATGTCTCGGTCAGCAGCATTAAACTTGCCTTCATCGAGGGAGCAACAGACTTAAGCCGATTCCATTCTTTCATAACGCTTCTTTCAATGCAGTGAATAGCATTGGAGAGATTATGTCTCCTTGCCTGACCCCTTTCTGATAGGTAACTTTCTACTCTTTTTGTGGAGAGCCAATGTAGCTGTGGAATTGTTGTAGATATTTCCTAAGATATTCACGTATGCCACCTGAACTCCTAGATTACGCAAGGCCTCTATGACTGCTGGTATCTCCACGGAATCAAATGCCTTTTCATTATCTATAAAAGTCATGCAGAGAGGTCTATTCTACTCCGCAGATTTCTCGATTACCTGATTGATGAGATGGATTTGATCCATTGTATATTTTCCCTTCCTGAAGCCAGCCTGTTCTCTTGGTTGATTGAAGTGAAGTGTTGCCCTGATCCACTCCGTGCCCTGATCCTATTGAAAGCTGTCTGATGAATATCTTATACAGCACTGAAAGCAAGCTAATGGGCCTATAATTTTTTATTCTCTAACGTCTCTTTTCTTTTGGATTACTCTAATGTTGGCATTCTTCCAGTTCTGCGGTGCACTTGAAGTCATGAGTCATTGCATGTGAAGGGCCGCAAGCTTTTCAAGCATGATATCGCCTCCATCTTTGATTAAGTCAACTGTTATTCCATCTTCTACAACCGCGTTTCCCCCGCTCATGTCTTGCGAGGCCCTTCTAACTTCATCGCTGGTTATAGAAGGAGCCTTTGTGTCCTGTTCATCACTAAATGAAAGTAGCTTCGAATCTCTGGGTATTTTACAGGTCAGTATAGAATTCTTCCGCTGTTGTACTATATGAACGAATTTCCTGATGATAATAGCTTGGTTATCTTTCAGTGCATACGTCTTGCCTCGTCCTATGCCAACTTTTCATCTAACTGATTTCATGCTGCGCCCAATATTTACGGCTTCCTGGATCTTTCCCGCGTTATAATTTCTAATATCCCTTACTTTATTCTTGTTTATAAGTTCTGACAGTTCAGCGAATTCTATATGATCTCTTGAATTTGACACTTTCATGCTTTGTCGTTTCTTTATTAGGTCCTTAGTTACTTTGGGGAGCTTACCTACTGGTTGCCTTGTTGTCTTACCTCCCACGTCAATTGCTGCTTCTGAGATCAGTATAGTACGGTTTCATAAATTTCCTCTATGTTTTCTTCATCCTTCTGTTCGAAAGCTGCATGTTTGTTTGCAAGCACCACACTGAACTTGTCTATTATTACCCTTACTGCGTCAATGTTGGCCTGTTTCTTCTTTGCTAATTTTACTCTTTCTCTCTTCAAATTGAGAGAAATCCTAGCCCTTACTAACCTATGGTCGCAGTACTTTACCTTACGTAGCACTTCTACATCCTCTACTATGCTGGGATCTGCCGAGAGTGTGAAATCTGTTTCATTTCTTGTTTCTCCATTAGGGCTTTTCCAGGTACCCTCCATGTTGCTATGCTTCCTGTAGGAGGTATTCATTATTCGGAGCCTATTCCTTTCCGCGAATTCTACCAGCATCTCACCTCTAGCGTTTCTGCTTTTTCACCTCTTTTGCTTTGAAGTCGCCCATGACGACAGTATACTGAGTTTGGTGCCTTTCTCATCGCTAATTCAACATCTCCATAAAACTGTTCTATTCTTTATCATCTTGACAGGAGGTTGGAGTGTAGCCTTGTACTACATTTACTCTATACCACCTGTTCAGTTTCGTTACGACGACTGCTACCCTTTCAATAATGCTGTAGAACTCGCCAATGTTGTCCGGCTATGCCTTTTTGGATTATAAATGCTATCCTGTATTCTCTTGTATCTGGAAGACCTCTGTTGCAGAGGACGTGGCTGTTAGTCACCACTGTGTAAGTCTCGTATGTTTTCTAACCTCACTAAGGCCAATACTACACCAGGCAATGCTTGCTAATTCCTCAACCAGCCCTCCTAAGCTAGCCTCACTCGAGCGGATTCTTGTTTTGAAGGTTGCCAGGTTCAGGTTGCAGTGGCGTCCTGTCCGGATCCTGAGATACTTAGCACCCTCTGCTGGGTCGCAGGTCTTACCGCCGCCTTGGTCAGGTGCTCCACAGCCGTTGGGACTGAGGGCCATGGGTTAATTGTAGAAGTCATGAGGGAGGTAGTGGATGAATACTGCACCATGGAGGCCAATTCCTGTTCTGGTGAGGGACTGCATTTGTTGAAGGTTAGTGGGTATTCCTGATTTGGTTGCACCTGGACTAGTATAGCCCCATTGGCTCTCGGCAATCTTCTTGCCGGTGTCAGGTGCCACTGCCTGACAGCGGCAGTGGCGAGCCTGAAAATGCAGTGACCGGGAGGAGGATTCGTACCTATGACCTTCGGAAGTCTGCTCCACCCCACACGCAGGGACGTGAGTTCCAACACAAACATGCCGTCGTCGTCTTGCCAGTTTCGTCATATTCAGTTTCAGTTTATTATTCGTTAATCCAATTAGTTACAAGAAATGATATACAGACAAGGGTCCCATAGACGGAGACTTCACCGGAACCCTTGATTAATTGTTATATAAAAAATAAAGTGCAATACAGAGCAGTGAAACAACAAAATGGAATAAGCAAAAAACATGTGAAAAACTGAGTGAGGACACAAGCACATTTAAGCAAAGGAAGAAAAAACACACAATGATAGCTGATTACACAGCTGCAAATTAGCAAAATAACATTATACAAAATTAAACGATGACAACATATAGTCGTCATCGCTAAACCGGTATGCAAAAACGACATATAATTGTCATACGGCGAAGCTTAAGCATCCCCAAGTTTTCACAGCGATGCTATTTAGGCCAGCCGTAATTTGTGGTTCGTGTCAAGAGACTATCGAGAAATAAACTTTATTGCAGAGGTGGGATTCGAACCCGCGTGCCCACGATCCCAACGCGAGCGTCGTAATCAACATAGGCTATATAGACACTTTTCTTTCTACATTCGCAGAACATGCATTTATGCGAACCACATGATTGCGTTCGAGCGTCGTCGTCTTCGCCCACAGCTGGCGCGTTCGCACGCTCGTGCTCTGCAACGTGAAGAAGAAGTTTTGCGCGCTACGGTCGGGAAAGAGATAAAGAAAATGGGAGCGAGAGAGAGAGACACGTATTCACGGATCGAGTCTGCTGGAACGCGTTGTAGGCACTGCAACGCGGTGGAACGTGGTGTCGGCATTGCAACGCGATGTCAGTGTTGCAAGCTGCGCTATGCAACGCGCAGTAACGGCCGGAAGTGCGAGAGGCGCGAAAAGAAATTATGGTCATCTCGAGTAATAAGATGAAAAGTTTGCGCACACTTCCGGAAAATGCTGGCCTACAATCGCCCAGCTTCGCGGTTTCAAACGTTTTTTGTTTAGTTTTGTCTTTTTTTTTTCTCTTTAGTTTTCGAGTTGTTTTTCCCCATGACTATCCTATGGACCTGCCGTGGTGTATTTTAGGTGTTCACTTCATCTCTTTTTATTGCGATAGCAATTATATGGACACTCAAAAGCAGATTTCTGCCGTCGGCGTCGCCGTCGCCGTGAGGTTCCGTATGACGTCATTTGGAGAAGAAATCGTCGCCGCGCGCCGAACGCTGTATGTGCGAGTGAAAGGGCGCGAGGGGCGCGTCTTTCACGGGGAGTGAACGCACGGCGGAGAACAAACGCGCGTTCTGCGCCGTGCTCGCTTAAGGGCTCCAGAAGTAGGCGTCTCTGTTCTCCTTTACAATCACCATGTATGTAGAGCAAACGCGCCTTCTTCCGACGTGCGAGAGGCCGTGGGGGGGGGGGGGAGGGAAGGGAGGCGACGTTTAGCTGCGGCACGAAGTGGCTGTTATTGCGATAGCAATTATATGGACACTCAAAAGCAGATTTCTGCCGTCGGCGTCGCCGTCGCCGTCGCCGTAAGGTTCCGTATGACGTCATTTGGAGAAGAAATCGTCGCCGCGCGCCGAACGCTGTATGTGCGAGTGAAAGGGCGCGAGGGGCGCGTCTTTCACGGGGAGTGAACGCACGGCGGAGAACAAACGCGCGTTCTGCGCCGTGCTCGCTTAAGGGCTCCAGAAGTAGGCGTCTCTGTTCTCCTTTACAATCACCATGTATGTAGAGCAAACGCGCCTTCTTCCGACGTGCGAGAGGCCGTGGGGGAGGGGGAGGGAAGGGAGGCGACGTTTAGCTGCGGCACGCAGTGCCTATTTATATCAGAGGCTCCGGCAACAGTCACCAACGCCGCACGTATTTTGAGCGAACGCGGGCAAAACGCCGATGGCGTCGACAACAGTTCTACGTGTTGCCGATGCTGCTGCATGTCCAAGTTTATACAGCTGATAAAGCTAATATCATTACTCCGTATAGCTCTCTACAAGTTTGCTATCGCAATTGATGCTTCGCCTTTCAGGTGAAACTGCGACAACTTTTTTATATCAGAGGCTCGGGCAACAGTCACCAACGCCACACGCATTTTGAGCGAACGCGGGCAAAACGTTGATGGCGTCGACAACAGTTCTGTGTGTTGCCGATGCTGCTGCATGTCCAAGTTTATACAGCTGATAAAGCTAATATCATTACTCCGTATAGCTCTCTACAAGTTTGCTATCGTAATTGATGTTTCGCCTTTCAGGTGAAACTGTGACAACTTTTTTCTGTTATTGTTTGCTTATTTTCCACTTTATTTTTATTGCGATAGCAATTATATGGAAACTCCAAAGCAGATTTCTGCCGTCGGCGTCGCCGTCGTCGTCGTCGTCGCAGTCGCCATTGCCGTCGCCGTTGCCGTCGCCGTCGCCGTGAGGTTCCGTATGACGTCAATGGAGATGAAATCGTCGCCGCGCGCCGCCGAACGCTGTATGTGCGAGTGAAAGGGTGCGAGGGACGCGCGCTTTCACGGGGAGTGAACCCACGGCGGAGAACAAACGCGCGGTTTGCGCCGTGCTCCCTTAAGGGCTGCAGAAGTAGACGTCTCTTTCCTCCTTTACAATCACCATATATAGAGCAAACGCGCCTTATTCCGACGCGCGAAAAGCCGCGGGGGGGGGGGGGGGGGGGGGGGGAGGGAAGGGAGGCAACGTTTAGCTGCAGAACCAAGTGCCTATTTATATCAGAGGCTCCGGCAACAGTCACCAACGCCGCACGCGTTTCGTGCGAACGCGGGCAAAACGCCGACGACGTCCACGATAGTTCTGCGTGTTGCCGGCGCTGGGCGCTGCGGTCGCCGAGGTGAGCGGACGCGTCTCGCATCGGCTCCGTCGATTATGATTGATAGTGCCGGTTATTCACCCAATATCGAAGAACCGACACTACCAGAGTGTGCAGCAAGTTGCAAGGAACTCGCCAACACCAATTTGGTGAGAAATTTGGACGGCCGCGGGTATCACCAAAGCGGAAGCAATGCAGGACACAGTGTGTACCAATGTGGCGCAAAATATTATCGTTGTGAGTACCCCAGACGAGCAGAGAGCGAGGCGCTACGCCACGATACCATCGGGAACAAGCCCACGAAACCTACGCCTACTTCGTGGCCCCGCACGATACTTCGAAAGGAGTCATCCACGGATATCGAAGACGGAAACTACCGCAGACATCAGAGAAAACATTATACATCCAGGGAACCCCATAGCCATCGAGGCACACCGCATTGGAGAAACGACAGCGGTATTGGTCCTGTTTCAGGGACAGAAAGTACCTTCTACCGTAAAGTACGGCGTAACTATCGTCAGATGCAGCCTCTATTGTCAACACCACCAAGTATGCCGGACGTGCGGCAAAATCGGCCACCGGCAAGACGTATGCCCGCAACCAAACACGAAGGTTTGCTTCGCTTGCGGTAAGCCTAACCCAAGAGACACGCACGCCGAAGAATGCAAGCCACGTTGCAAGCTTTGTAACGGCCCCCACCCAACCGGGGCGCCGGGCTGCAGCAACCGTTTCAAGTTGCCATATCTGGTAAAGAAGCGGAGATGGGAGAACGCACGACACACGTCATCGACACACGTCAGCATAGCTGTGAACGACAACCCCGCAGAATTCCCGCCCCTGAAAGCTGACCGTCCACTGGAGGAGCGCAAGCGCAGCGCGAGTCGCAGCTGCTTGCGCGGCGTGCAAGGCGGCGACTCCGGCCGCGCCACGTCGCACGGGCGGGAAAGCAGGAGCAGGAGCAAACGGCGCACCGCTCAGTCCGCGCGCCGCGAGTCTCGCTCTCGAGAACGCGCCATGTGGTCCGAAAAGGTAGCTAACCACCACAGAAGCAAAAGCCGAACACCGCAAATCGAAGACACGATGCGAGCTCTACAGCAAGACAACGCAAACCTACGAGCCGAGAACCAAAACCTCAAGGCCCAGGTCAGGGAACTGAAACAAGGACAAGCAGAAATCCTACGACTACTGCGTGCAGGACAACAGCCCGCAGGAACCACAAGAATGGACATCACACAGGCAGCGCAGAGATCACTCACCCCTACGCCGCCACCACAACAGGTACCCGATCAACGATCAGCTACACCACTAATAGCAGAGAGGACCCCCACAACGGAACCTCCATCAACGGCCCCACAACACGAGACGGTAGAAGACATGGAAGAGCATACGGCGGAAATATCCCGACCCTCTTTCAAGAACACAGAGCAATGAACAGGGAACGTGAGAGCACCAATGCACGCCTGAACAGACATGAAAAACGCATCGAACTACTAGAGAAGCGCCTAACCGCACTCAAGCTCCGGGTAACCACGGGCTTCGCAGAGACGAAGGCACTACTGACCCAAATTCTTAACAAGAACAACACCACCAATGAAGAGAACAACACCTGCAGCATCCCACAAACATGGACCGAAACCCCACAACCCGCACAAGACTAAGAATCTGGCACTGGAACGCCAACGGGTTCCGCTGTCGGAAGGCGGTACTGCAGCAGCACGTGGCAAGCATCGGGCACCCACCGGACGTTATAATGATACAAGAAACCCACATGGAAGACACACCGACTCTGCCGGGGTACCAAGCCTACTCGAGCCCGCCCAGCGCGCGAGAGCACGGCAAGGGAGCCGCACAGGGGGTGTGCACTTTCGTGCGAAAGGGACTCACCTCTATACACCACGAGAACTTCCTGGGACGCAGCTCCATCGAGCACTGCGTCACCGAAATCGGGCTGGGTAGAAGAAAGCAAGAACCCATATTATTGGCGAATATCTACAGCAATCCCACACACGGGCAGCAGAAATTCAAGGCACTACTACACAAGACTACAAAGACAAGCCCCAACGGCACGGTGGTGGTGTGCGGCGACTTCAACGCGCCACACAAAGAGCTGGGATACAACCGCACCTCGGCCAAAGGACGAGACCTGCTGGAAGAAGCCTCAAACGCCGGCTTTGTGCTTTACACAGATCCGGGCAACCCTACAAGAATTGGAACGTCGACTACGAGGGACACGAACCCGGACGTCACTTTCGCTCGACTCTCCGGCAAAGCAAGAGGAACGGCGACCTGGCGCAACACTGGCCACACCTGGGCAGTGACCACTACATTATAGAACTGAACGTACCCACAACGGTACACAACGACCAAAAGAAATTCAAGCACAAGCTCACAGGACTGGACGCGTTTCCGCGCAACCCTCGATGAAGCCGACAACGACATCGAAGACATCGAGAAGTGAACGGAACGCGTAACCAAAGCAGCCGACTCGGTTACCGCCGAGCTGGACGTAGAAGAGGAAGTACCGCAAATGACAGCAAGCTGGCTCACATGATCGAGGCTCGCCAATCCCTGCAAAGAAGATGGAAAAAGCAACGGCACAATCGACGGCTACGGAAACGAGTCGCCGAGCTGGGTCGCGCCATTGAAAAATACAGCAGAGAACTATGCACGCAGCAATGGCACGCAACGTGCAGCGCTGCGGACGGACAACTACATAAAGGACAGACTTGGAAGCTGTTGCGACACGTCCTGGACGATAAATCCACGAAAGGCCACCAGCAGCACAGGCTTGCCCAAACGATCTACACTGCCGTCAAGACACTAGGCGAAGAGGAAGCCAGCAAGCGCATCAATGCCAAGTACCTCCCCACAGCGGCCACCGAGATCCACCCCTACCACAATGGACCGCACAACCCAGAACTGGATCGAGAGATCGAAGAATGGAAAGTCCGAGCGGTACTACAAGAGCTCAACTGCAAGTCGGCGGCAGGACCAGACCGGCTTCACAACCGGGCGCTGCGTAACATCAACGATGGGGCGATCGCAGCACTCACAAGATACTTCAACCAATGCTGGAGAGAAGGCAAACTACCGAAACAATGGAAGACGGCTCGCACGGTCCTCATACCGAAGCCCGGCAAGCCACCCAACATTGAAATGTACGGCCCATCTCCCTGACGTCCTGCGCCGGAAAAGTGATGGAACACATCATGCGTAACAGGTGGAACCACTACCTCGAAGACAAGGGCCTCTACCCGGACGAAATGATCGGCTTTCGAGAGAAGCTCAGTACCCAAGACGCCATGATACAAACTCCAGCATGAAATCCTGGAAGTATCAGCTCCCACTCACGACAATAGAGCAGTTCTCGGCCTAGACCTGCAGAGTGCTTTCGACAAGGTACGCCACTCGGCAATCCTGTCGCAGGCCTCGCGGCTAGGACTTGGACGAAGATCCTACAACTACATAAGGGACTTTCTCTCCAACCGAACGGTAAAAATACAAGCGAGTAACCTACAACTAGAAGAAAAGACCCTCGGAAGCGTCGGCACACCGCAGGGCTCCCTGATATCGCCGCTGCTCTTCAACCTGGTCATGATCGGAGTTGCGGAGCGACTAAACGCGCGAGTCCCACACGTCCGTTACACGATCTACGCGGACGACATTACGCTATGGGTTGCCGGCGGCAGCGACGGGTACATCGAAGAAACGCTACAAGAAGCAGTGAACACAATAGAAGATCAGCTGGATGGCACCGGTCTCCGATGCTCGCCACAAAGTCCGAATTCCTGATCGTCCCACCACCCGGGCGATATAGGAAGAAAGCCACTGAAGACTCGGAGAAGATCGTGCTCCGAACCAGAGACGGCATCGTCATTCCGAAAGTCTCTAAGCTCCGTGTCCTAGGCATGGTGCTCGAAGCCGGTAGGAGCAACGGCGTCACCGTCGACAAGATCATCACTAAGATGGGTATCGCCACGCGACTCATCAAGCGAGTTGCGACCCGGCACAGAGGGATGAAGGAGGCCAGCTACTACGTCTGGTGCAGTCCTTCGCCATCAGCCTTGCTGCCTACGTAGGCGCGTTCCACTACTGGAAAGTACAGGAGCGCGACCGGATAAATGCGGCCATCAGAAGGACATACAAGGCTGCGCTCGGCTTATTCAACTGCACGAGCACAGCCAAGCTGCTCGAGCTGGGGGTGCACAACACCCTCGAAGAAATCGCAGAAGCGCAAAGAACATCTCAGCGCGAGAGACTCCAAACCACACGAACAGGACGAAGCATCCTGGCCAGACTAGGCCAAGGCACGAACACTACTGACAACGAAGCGAAGAGACATCACGCCCTCCCAAAAAGGGCCCTCCACCGACTGGTGGTGGCGCCCCTACAAAGAACATGCACCCGGAGCACAGCCAAGGCCGACGAGACGCACGAGCCAAGGCCCTCACTGAAGCACATGCCAACGATAACGGCGCCTTATACGTGGACGCCGCTAAATACAAAGACAAAGAAGACACATACGTGGCCGTAGCAATACGCGCCACTACGGCGAATCTACAGTGCTTGCAGCGTCCGTGCGAAGCAAGCGCATCAGGCGGAAGAAGCCGCCATTGCGCTGGCCCTCGCCGACAACAAGTGTACAACGATCCTGAGCGACTCGCGCACAGCGGTTCGGAACTACGGCAGAAATAATGTGTGTGCCAGTGCGGTGCGCGTTGTGAAGTGCAGTGACATACAGTGCACCGACGGACTGCGGACTCGTCTCCGATGGTTCCCGGCGCATCAAGGCTGCTTCTTCGGGAGCACCTCCCCAAACCGGAATGAGATGGCGAACGCCGCTGCGCGATGTCTTACTCGCCGCGTGGTGGCACCAGCGTCCCTCGTCTTAGCGGAGGGAGTAGCCACCGACGATGAAGACGACGAAGAAGAAGCCGAACTGGTAACGAGCTACGCGTACGTGCTGGAATGGTACCGGAGCGCACGTCGCTCCATGCCGGACCCACACCCGCAGCTCACCAGAGAACAGGCGTTACTCTACAGACAGCTGCAAACGAACTCGGTGCTCACGCCTGCGCTCGCGCGCTTCATATGCCCCGACGTCTACGAGAGCTCAAAGTGTAGTGTGTGTAACAGTGCGACCGCCACGCTAACTCACGTGTTGTGGGATTGTAAACTGAATGCAGAAGAGGCAGCGGCCTACCCAGGCAGGACTGCCAACGGACATTGCCCGTGCCGTAACGGCTCAGGACTCAGAGCAACAACTACAGGCGGTCCAGCGGATCGAGACAGCTCTCGCTCGCCAAACGCGCAGGGACGCACCCGACGGGACCCAGGGGCGACAGCCTCGTGGAGAACGTTGGATCCCCCGGCGTAAGCGTCGAGACGAAACTTGATGACTGCACATATATAGTCGGGTAGCAAGAGGGCCCTGCGTGGCACCCTGCTACCTCCGCCGGTGCTTTAATAAAGTTCATTTCTCTCTCTCTCTCTCTCTCTCTTGCCGGTGCTGCTGCATGTCCAAGTTTATACAGCTGATACAGCTACTATCATTACTCCGTATAGATCTCTACAAATTTGCTATCGCTATTGATGCTTCGCCTTTCAGGTGAAACTGCGACAACTTTTTTATGTTCTCTTTATTTCTGCTCTGGAAAGGGGGTTTCCACCTTTCTTACTGTCTTATGGCATGCCCACGCCAAGTCATCTCTGTCTCATTATTTCATCGTCATTAAAAGCTCTGTGCGCGAGGGCTTCTGAACTCGATTGAAACGCCATAGGACACCAATGTGTTACGGTTGCACAAATATTTTTCACATTGGTTGCTACCAGAAATTTTTTCGCTTTAGGTTTTGTTTAGCAACCCCTATTCATTTGCTTTAAATCGGCTTTAAACTTGATATGCATTTTGGCAAGTACAGGTTTTCCCTAACCTTTAATTTAACCTTTGATATCAAATAAGCTGGGAAGTAGTTTCCGGGCCCATCATAGGAAAACGCTTTCAAGTCCTCAAGCAACAGATAAGTCGTTCTCCAGTGCTGAGCAACTTCAATGAAGAATGGGCACCGCGATTCATACTGATGCCAGCCGGGTTGGCTTGGGAGCCGTATTGGTGCAGTCGACCCTGATGGAGGCGAACCTGTCGTTGCGTAGGGCAGCTGCAAGCTGTCAGATGCAGAGCGGCGTTACCACTCGCATATGCTGGAAAGCTCGGTTGTAGTTTACAGTGTCGACGACAGTTCGGGCAGTACATGTTTGGGTGAAAGCTTACGGTCGAAAGTTGGATACTGTTTTCTCAGCGCGAGGTATCCAAGGCACAACAGGAGGACAACGATTTGGCAACTATCATTACTTCACTTGCGGACGGTGGGCAGTAGTAATTTTTTTTTCATGGGAGAAGGCACGTTATATCAGCGTATATGAAAGAAACACCAGTAAGAGAAGCACCATTTATTAACAGCGAAGGGAAGATTCAAATACACTTTTGGTGGCCGTGAATGGAATATAATCCACTGGAATATCGTGGGCTGTGAAAGATACCAACCGCACACAGTGCTTCCAGGGTGCAAACCTGGACTGTTCACGCCTATTCCGCTTCCTGACATGATATTCTACACGGCAGGAATAGAATGCATGGGTCCTTTACCAAACTATGGCCGCTGGCAACCGCTGCATCTTCGTCGTCGTTGACTACTAGTCAAAATACGCAGAAGCTGCTGCCGTACCGACTGTTACTGTTACACGTGACACCATTCTTACACAACGAGTTTGAATGGCGGCACGGTCTTGAAAAAATGCTTACATCTGATCAGGTAGCCGCTTTGCGTAGCCGGGAACTCGGAACGTGCCTACGTCGCCTAGAGGTATAGCATCGCCAAGCACCCACCTACCACCCGCAGGCTGATGGATGGTCGGAAAGAGTAAACCTGTGGCTACATACATAAAATAACTACACACTGCAGAAAAAATACACCGGGAGATGCATACTAGGGCAAACATCTCAGGGCAGCCGTTGGCAGCTAGTCGGGTCGGCAGCTAGCCAACCTGACAGCGGTCCTCAGTGTGGACACGCCAGTTGTAGTGGGTTCGTTGATGCTGAGAAAAGCGGTCGGCCAGAAGATCAGGGTAGAAGCACTCAAAAATATTCAGCAAGCTCAAAAGACGCCGAAACGCCATTTCGATGGCCGGAATCGTGCGGTACAACGGTATCAAGTCTTTTACGATTTTTCTGGCGAATTTTACTATGAGTAATTCAATTTTTGTTCACTACCGCCTTGCGCCACGCGGAGGGCCTTGTGTGGTTGGGATGGTTCGGGATGATGTGGTTCGGCATGATTATTTCCGCCATACGCCGATGCTTAACGCCGACGCTGGCACCGACGCCGACGCCGGATTTTCTGCGACATGGGGCCCTTAACGCTGTCGCATTAAAACAACCAGAAAGCACGCCTATTCGCTGTAGCCCTTTGTGTACCCAGACCTAGTCGGCGAAGTACGACTTAACCACAACCTACAGACGCGATAGCGTGTGATTGTAATTTGAATATATGAGAAAAAAGCCTGATAAGCAGCCAGGGATCTTTGAATGCTATCGCGTTCCACTATTAAAGGTGAAGCTTACGAGTCCTTCGGTTCTGATGGTGTTTCGCTGTAGTTTGGTTCTAGGCAACATAGGGGGGAATGTTGAAAAACGAGCCTTTCTAAATTTTGATCGGGCTCCATGTCGCAGAAAATACGGTATCGGTGTCGGCGTCAACGGCGTCCAATAACGCTGTCGCGTTCCACTCTTAGAGGTGAAGTTTAAGCGTAATCCTAGTTTTTTTTTTATGTTCTTTCTGTTTTTTTTTACGTTGCGCGAGTATAATCGTTAATCGGCAGTATAATCGTTAATGCTTGAATACTACTAGTATCCAACCCAGTTTCCGGAATTTCTGAAAGACAGTTGTTCAGGAGGGAGACCCCTTAGAGTATTTAAGGGAACACTAAAATAAATATTAAGTTAAGCTAGATAATTATATTGTCCGTCTAGAAGTCTATTGTCATTTTCTGTGTGCGATATGTCTCTTTGTTACGTAGAAAATTGCCCCGAAGGTGCCGTTGCTGTTCCTTAATTTAAAGCACCCCCTACTAAAGGAATGAGATGACGCAATCTCCACGTGACCGTTCTGTGGCGCTCATTGTGTATCAGCCAATGCTGACGCCACAGGAGAGGTGCGATAGTCCACAACAGGTGGCGCCACTCTGATTTTCAAATTTGCGTGATTTTCTAATTTACAAAAACTCTGTCTTCGCTACAAATTGTGAATTGGTTTTTACAGAAACCTAATCTGTCAACCTAGGTCTTTTTTCTTTAGTGTCCTTTTAAAATTGCAAGAAATACGAGGAGTTTCGGTGACATGTAAAAACTGCAAAAACACAAGGTGTATCTTGGAAGCAGTGCTTATATGTAGGGGTAATCAAATGGCTTCAAGCAGATTTTGCTATAACTTTTTTTAAACTTTGTAGTAAACTTCTGTGCACATTTTCAAATAAAGTCTCCTGGACTTGATGGATACGATATATTTGCAGTTTAGATGGCTCTGTAAAAGACAAGTTATAAAAAAAGCTTGTGCAACTGCTGATGCTGAAATGAATGAGTCCTACATTGAAATGCATTGAGCAACGGCTCTAACGATACCGCTGTTCCAATGAGTTCCGTTTCTCAGCGTTTCCGCTAAGATAAAATCGTAGTGCATTTTAAAAGCGAAGCTCTTCTACGCGAACCACGCTGCGTTTCATGACTGTGGGAGCTGCGTGGCTGTTCTGTCGCCAAAGAAGCGCGGTAGGCGTGCGTCACGCCCTTTGGGTTCCTTCCGATCTATCAAAGGCGTCCATCGTACTGTACAGTAGTCATCGACTCCACCTAACAAAAGTCTCGGTATGATTTGTTTGTGTGTGTGTTTGTGTGCGTGCGTGGGTGTGGGTACTCGTGTTTCGACTCTTTATGCACTCCCACAGAGCTTCGCTGTATATAGATTCCAACTCATTGGATCAGCCGCCTATGTTTTACAGCGAAACTGTTTATGGCTAGGCTTTCGTGCATTTTCGACCCTTAATGAAACTTTGTAAATATTCCCACACAGTAACACACGTGTGTGTGTTACTGTGTGTGCTGTTAAGTATTTCTCACTGTATATATCATAATTATCACCTAACACCTGGAGTAGCATGTGAGAAGAACAGCCAAACTAACATCTCGAGCCTATCATTAAATCACGTTTCTCTCTCTCTCTCGTGTGTGTCTGCAAAATTGTGGAAAGAAACTGGTGATAGTGCAGAAAGGGTCCAAGCGCAATGGCACATACTCCTGTGGATTCTGGTTTTTGGGCTCCGGGACCGGTAAGGCACCCTAGAACTACCCTTGTCACATCTGGGACCCAAAGAAGTCCTAGAAACAAAGGCGAAGCCTAATTAAGCGTACTCCAAGTTTTCTTATGTTCTTTCTGGTTGTTTTCTTACGTTGCGCGAACACGCCTCAAGCGGCCTTTTGGCTAAGAAGCAGATCGGTTGTCACCCTTGTACTTGGGAGTTCAACAGGTCCCAGGTGCCGCAGGCGCACTTTACGGCGCGTTTTTTCAGTTCTTAAACCCCGGAGCCCATCACCTGGGGGTATGTGCACCATCAAGCGTGTATATAAAACAAGGTGCCGTTCTCCATGTTGAATTTCACTTCTCTCGTCGTAATGTGAAGGCCGTATGTTGTGCTTACTACCGGCGACGATTACATTCTCGTCTCGATTCCTGGCTTCACTCTTCGTAGGCACGTTGCTCATCAGGATTCCATATTATACGCGGCCTCTCAATTCAGTGTCACCTGTGTGTCTTGTTGCACGCTCTCTTAATTGAAATGTGTTCAAAATATACTTCTCATTCAGGTTATGATCAGAACGCTTTTAGCAAAATTGTATGCATGCATGCGCACAGGCTTGACTTATACATGCCGTTTTAACATTCAGCTTAGTAGCTATAATTAAAAGATAATTAGTAAAACTGTAGGTAAATTATTTAAACATAGCATACAATTTTTAAATTCTATTGTTGCTTGGTTATTATAAGAAAGAGTTCACAAATATGTGTCTTAGAATGAGGTTTAGGTGCGTCAGATACTGGGTGCCTGTAGATTTTTGCCACAGCTGTATCTTGTATCTTAAGATACGCGAGACTTCGTATAATATATCGAAACAACAGATACTGATACACGTCTTCCCGATTGTGTGATGATACAGATTCTAGTTACCCAAAGAGTATCTTAAGTTGGTGTCTAAGATACATGTGTCTTAAGAACATCCCAGCCCTGCTTCTACCAAACAACGCTGCCGTTCCTGCTCAACCGCATCTCCTTAAGACTCCGAACTTCAGAATCGCCAAGTGATCAGAAAAAAATTATGGTACATCCCTCTTTCATAGGAATCGGTAGAACGCGAAAGTCAAACTTGTATCCACAGAAGCTCTTGCATGTTTGCTTCGCGCATCTCCTGGTGTTGGTGAGCGGCGTTGAAAGCCGCCATGCGTCTCAACACGATGACTTGCTCGGGAGAGTGTGATAAGGACGGTCTAAGCCGCCTGTCGGTAAATGCGTCCGTGGCATAATGGTTTCAACGTCGGGCTTGCGCACTTTGAGTTCCTGGGCCCGAATCTTGCGTCGGACACTTTTAATAATGTTTATGTTACTATTTACTAACAAAGTTCTTCGTTGAAAAGGGCGAGTCCACAAAGTCGCAAAGTCGTTCACACTTGGTTCCTTGCTCTGTGGCTACACCGCGTTGGAGCATCCGCTGCGCTGTGACCACCGAAGCGTTCCCTGCCGGAACTCGTTAGTGTCACACAACCCAGTACTTCGCCTCACCGCTCCTAGATGGCAGCACGTCCCTTTCGTTACATCCGGATGCCATTCGCGAAAGCCGGCATAGAACACTTTCGTGTTAAATTGAGTGCACTAACCACTCAGAACCTGCAATTCAGGACACTGTAGTTTTTGGATTGCTCCAACTGTAACGCCTTGATACGCACATGTAGCGTCATACACTTGTGACGACTGAAGTGTTGCATGCTATGACCGCTTGTGGTGTTTTTTCGCACTTCCCCGCAGCCTCGGCCTGTGCGCGTCTCTTGTCGAGATATGGCGTTTCGCTTTCTCTAAAGTCCCTAGATATTTTCTTGCTTTTTTTTAAGAGCAGAAAATCTAGGGGCTTAAGTATTGCAGGCTCCCGACAGCTTCGATTTGACTGACTACTATAGTGATTACAGTGCTTCGGGTTCGCATGATTCTGAAGACAGTGGTTCGAACAATATCTGGCCTTCGTGAGTTGAGAAAGCGGAGAAGAAAGCGCAAGTACGCCGCCACTGTCATGTCATGGTTGTTATGTTGTCCTTATTGTGTTTTCATGCTGGCTTCGTCACGCTGTCATGATTTTATGGTCGTCATGTTATGTTGGTGATGCTGCGGTCATGATTTCGCCGTCGTCATCTCCACCTTTGTCATTAACTATCATTACGCCGCCATGTTCATCGTCGTCAGTCTGCCATGCCCTCTTCCTGTTACCCTTTGTACGGAATCACGTGACGGCGGCCCACGAGCCATGCTGTCGCCCTTACACTTACGAGGAAAAGCGAAGGCGAAGTGTGCGTGTCACGAGCCAAATGCACGCGGTGCAGTGCTGATGATGCTAGCGCATTATGAGGAAATGCAGTGCTGAAGCTCACGCTACGTATTGCATTATCTATCATCCTCCTTTTCGACCGCTTCCCTGCTCCCTTGGCCACAGTAAAAAGCTAGAGTATACTTGCAAAAGTCAATGCGTCACTTCCCTGTTAATACCTACATTTTTTCCCCTATTAGTCATAGGAGTTAAACACCATATTTGCACGAACTGTGCATCCCCGGTGTCGCCTTATTTTCGAAAAGTGCGGTAGCGCTAAAGAAATACCTCGTTTGACTAAACATGGAAACCCAGAGCGTCTGTGTGGTCCAGCCTCGAAGCATGAATGTACCCTTACGTTGGAGAGTTGGCTCCATTGGCAGTTTGCTCGTTGCGCAAATCGTGTAATGGCAGGGCTGCCAGCCCTAGGGAAATTTTCTGAATAAACTGTATTAAAATATCGTGGAGACCAGTTGTGCCTCGAAGGTGGAGTCCTTAGACCGGGGCCCCATAGGTAGCAGCCACCGCCTCGGCACGGTCGATCAGCCATTGCTGGCCAGTCGCCGTCCCGTCGGTCAGCCGCTCCTCTAAGGAGGTTCAGGGTGGGGTTTGGAGCGGGATGGAGGTTGCGAATGTCTTGGCAAAGCCAGACCATATGCAGTAGGGTGGGGCGGTCACCGCAATGTGGGCATTGAGCTGAACTACGGGAGGGATAGAGGTGGGAATTGAAAAAGGGGCGTCCGACAAGTATTCGTCTGTAGTTGTCGCCAACAGACAGCCTGTCGGCAAGTAAGGGAGGGATCAGGTGGGGCGGTAGTGTTGCCGAGTTAGTCGTATCTGAGCAAGTTGGGATGCGTACGAGAAAGGTTGCGGTCGGATGATGGCAGAGCGATCACCAGCGGCTTAGTATGAGAGTTCTCGAGCCAGCGCAAGAGCGCGCTAATTACCGGGGATCGCTGCGTGCCCAGGCACCCAGATCAACCGAAAAGTATGAGATGTGGATGATAGGAAGGACTCTAGTGTGGACGTGGTGGTGGGATGCAAAGTGTTGAATAGAAAACGCTGACAAGCCAGCCTGGGAGTATGATTGGGGGTAGAAGGAGGGAGAGAAGAGGTAGAAATCGCCCGTTCTTCCAGGAGGGCGACATCGGTTAATGCACGTTCCGAGGCTGCGAATATGGTCATGAGATCAGAGTCCACTACTACCGTGGCTCCCCCGCGTTCATCCGCTGGGCTGGCGTCAGTGAAGAGCACGCTAACCGCGCTGCAGCCCACGGGATATTCGCACCGCAAGTAACGCGACCGATGATCCCGGTGGGAAGCATGGCGAGTTGGCTGCATATGGAAGGGAATAGGAGATACCATGAGCTTGGCACGCGCTGCGGGGGATAGGGCCGTATAAGGACAGCAGGACTAGGTGGGTGACCAAGTGAACTAAGAAGATTCCGTCCTTGGGGTGTAGGATGCAAGCAAGTCAGCTGGGCGGCCTGTTGGGCTTCTAGAAGTTCCTTTAAAGTTTTGGCACCCCCAGTCGCTCCAAGTTAAGGGTAGCCGCCTGAACAGGAAGGCCAAGTGCAAGTTTCTGCGCGTGTCGTAGTAGGGTAGACGTACGTGCGCGTTCAGTACGAGTTAGGTTGTGATAAGGTGGGTGGTATAATACGCGTGAGTGCATCAAGGCCTGTACAAGGCGTAAGGCATCAGCCTCTTTGAAGCCATGTCGGCGGTTAGATACCCGCCGAAGCATATGGATGATTTGGTTACATTGGGTGGTAAGTTGGTGGAGGGTATGTGTTGCTTTGGCGTTGGCTTGTAAAGTGAAGCCAAGCACCTTTATGTACGATTTACGTGGAACCGGTTTCGCATCTAATGCGATGTTAAAGAGCAAGTCTTTCTGTCCGCAAGCGTGTTTTGTGACGAGCAGTAGCTCCGACTTGGCAGGGGAACATGTGAGACCTCCACGCCGGACTGCATTGCTCTATGGTGGTAGCTGCTGCCTACAACTGGGTTTCAATGTGTCCGAGAGAGCCTGTGGTAACCCAGACAGTGATATCGTTTGCATAAATAGCATGACGAACATCCGAGATCTGATCGAGGAGGGGAGGGAGACCTCTCATGGCAAGGTGGAGCTGGAGTGAAGATAGCACGGAGCCTTGTGGAGTGCCGCGGTTTGTGACAGGTTCAGTAGGGGAGCGGAGATCACCGATGACAAGGCTGGCAGATCGGTCACGAAGAAAGTTTCGGACATGGTTATACACCTTCGCGCCGCAGCCAGTAGCTGCTAACTGTTCAAGAATCAAATCGTGGGAGAGGTTATCGAACGCCGCCTTGAGTTTATGGCTAACACGGCGCGGTATTGCGCAGAATTTGGTAAGTGTATGACATCGTGTTTCAGGCAGAGCATTGTGTCCTGTGTAGCTATGCCACCCCGATAACCATAAAGCGTGTCGGGAATCGCGCAGGTGCCAGAAAGAAATTTATGTAAGCGGAGCTGCACAATAATCCCGAGCACTTTGCCGAGGCACGAGTTGAGAGAAATCGGCCGCATGTTCTCTAAGGAGAGGGGTTTCCTGGCTTGGGAATCAGAACTATTGTGGCCTCTTTCCACGCTTTTGGTAAGGTACCGGATTGCCATACCTCATTCAAGTAAGTCGTAAGTTGATTGGTGTCAGAATCAGAGAGGTTATAAAGAAACGAATACTGCATTCGGTCGGGACCAGGGCATGTGTTAGGGCGAGTATCGGTGAGCACTGCGCGAAGCTCAGTGACAGTTCTGGGCGCGTTAATATAAGCCAGTGTGTTCGGAGGACCCGTGTAGTCCGCGTAGCTTGGCGCGTCTGGTGGTGGGAGATACCGCCGTCGTAACTGTGCAAGGCATTCGATGTCTGGAATGTTAGTTCTGTGGAGAAGTTTTCTAATGCTTCTGCATTTCTGCATTTCTCAGATTTTGCTTGCCCGCACTCTTTTAGATGGCGTAGCAGAGACCAGGTACGAGTAGTTCTGAGATTTCCATTAGTTTATTACAAAGTGAGTGCCAGTTTTGACTGGTAAGGCTCTCAGCGTAATCGAGCAGCCTCAGCAGAGAAATGTGCGATGCGCAGCCTCAGCTTCCTGTTATGACGGTGGCGGCGCCACCGTTTTGTTAAGCTACGGCGCGCATCCCATAAGTGGACAAGGTGGGCATCTATGTCTGGTGCATCAGGCGTAGTGTGAGGGTGCGCGTGTGAACATCTAGCCGGGTTTGCACTGTCTGAACCCAATCACCCAAGCTTCGCAGTTAATCCTCACTCGTAATTCTTCCCAGTCTAAGAATTTGTCTTGTTCCGAGACTTGCCATGTCTCGGTCAGCAGCATTAAACTTGCCTTCATCGAGGGAGCAACAGAGTTAAGCCGATTCCATTCTTTCATAACGCTTCTTTCAATGCAGTGAATAGCATTGGAGAGATTATGTCTCCTTGCCTGACCCCTTTCTGGTAGGTAACTTTCTACTCTTTTTGTGGAGAGCCAATGTAGCTGTGGAATTGTTGTAGATATTTCCTAAGATATTCACGTATGCCACCTGAACTCCTAGATTACGCAATGCCTCTATGACTGCTGGTATCTCTACGGAATCAAATGCCTTTTCATTATCTATAAAAGTCATGCCGAGAGGTCTATTCTACTCCGCAGATTTCTCGATTACCTGATTAATGAGATAGATTTGATCCATTGTATATTTTCCCTTCCTGAAGCCAGCCTGTTCTCTGGTTGATTGAAGTGAAGTGTTGCCCTGATCCACTCCGTGCCCTGATCCTATTGAAAGCTAGTCTGATGAATATCTTATACAGCACTGAAAGCAAGCTAATGGGCCTATAATTTTTTATTCATCTAACGTCTCTTTCTTTTGGATTACTCTAATGTTGGCATTCTTCCAGTTCTGTGGTGCACTTGAAGTCATGAGTCATTGCATGTGAAGGGCCGCAAGCTTTTCAAGCATGATATCGCCTCCATCTTTGATTAAGTCGACTGTTATTCCATCTTCTACAACCGCGTTTCCCCCGCTCATGTCTTGCGAGGCCCTTCTAACTTCATCGCTGGTTATAGAAGGAGCCTTTGTGTCCTGTTCATCACTAAATGAAAGTAGCTTCGATCTCTGGGTATTTACAGGTCAGTATAGAATTCTTCCGCTGTTGTACTATATGAACGAATTTCCTGATGATAATAGCTTGGTTATCTTTCAGTGCATACGTCTTGCCTCGTCCTATGCCAACTTTTCATCTAACTGATTTCATGCTGCGCCCAATATTACGGCTTCCTGGATCTTTCCCGCGTTATAATTTCGAATATCCCTTACTTTATTCTTGTTTATAAGTTCTGACAGTTCAGCGAATTCTATATGATCTCTTGAATTTGACACTTTTCATGCTTTGGTCGTTTCTTATTAGGTCCTTTGTTACTTTGGGGAGCTTACCTACTGGTTGCCTTGTTGTCTTACCTCCCACGTCAATTGCTGCTTCTGAGATCAGTATAGTTACGGTTTCATAAATTTCCTCTATGTTTTCTTCATCCTTCTGTTCGAAAGCTGCATGTTTGTTTGCAAGCACCACACTGAACTTGTCTATTATTACCCTTACTGCGTCAATGTTGGCCTGTTTCTTCTTTGCTAATTTTACTCTTTCTCTCTTCAAATTGAGAGAAATCCTAGCCCTTACTAACCTATGGTCGCAGTACTTTACCTTACGTAGCACTTCTACATCCTCTACTATGCTGGGATCTGCCGAGAGTGTGAAATCTGTTTCATTTCTTGTTTCTCCATTAGGGCTTTTCCAGGTACCCTCCATGTTGCTATGCTTCCTGTAGGAGGTATTCATTATTCGGAGCCTATTCCTTTCCGCGAATTCTACCAGCATCTCACCTCTAGCGTTTCTGCTTTTTCACCACTTTTGCTTTGAAGTCGCCCATGACGACAGTATACTGAGTTTGTGCCTTTCTCATCGCTAATTCAACATCTCCATAAAACTGTTCTATTTCTTTATCATCTTGACAGGAGGTTGGAGTGTAGCCTTGTACTACAATTTACTCTATACCACCTGTTCAGTTTCGTTACGACGACTGCTACCCTTTCATTAATGCTGTAGAACTCGTCAATGTTTTCCGGCTATGCCTTTTTGGATTATAAATGCTATCCTGTATTCTCTTGTATCTGGAAGACCTCTGTTGCAGAGGACGTGGCTGTTAGTCACCACTGTGTAAGCCTCGTATGTTTTTCTAACCTCACTAAGGCCAATAATACACCAGGCAATGCTTGCTAATTCCTCAAACAGCCCTGCCTAAGCTAGCCTCACTCGAGCGGATTCTTGTTTTGAAGGTTGCCAGGTTCAGGTTGCAGTGGCGTCCTGTCCGGATCCTGAGATACTTAGCACCCTCTGCTGGGTCGCAGGTCTTACCGCCGCCTTGGTCAGGTGCTCCACAGCCGTTGGGACTGAGGGCCATGGGTTAATTGTAGAAGTCATGAGGGAGGTAGTGGATGAATACTGCACCATGGAGGCCAATTCCTGTTCTGGTGAGGGACTGCATTTGTTGAAGGTTAGTGGGTATTCCTGATTTGGTTGCACCTGGACTAGTATAGCCCCATTGGCTCTCGGCAATCTTCTTGCCGGTGTCAGGTGCCACTGCCTGACAGCGGCAGTGGCGAGCCTGAAATGCAGTGACCGGGAGGAGGATTCGTACCTATGACCTTCGGAAGTCTGCTCCACGCCACACGCAGGGACGTGAGTTCCAACACAAACATGCCGTCGTCGTCTTGCCAGTTTCGTCATATTCAGTTTCAGTTTATTATTCGTTAATCCAATTAGTTACAAGAAATGATATACAGAAAGGGTCCCATAGTCGGAGACTTCACCGGAACCCTTGATTAATTGTTATATAAAAAATAAAGTGCAATACAGAGCAGTGAAACAACAAAATGGAATAAGCAAAAAACATGTGAAAAACTGAGTGAGGACACAAGCACATTTAAGCAAAGGAAGAAAAAACACACAATGATAGCTGATTACACAGCTGCAAATTATCAAAATAACATTATACAAAATTAAACGATGACAACATATAGTCGTCATCGCTAAACCGGTATGCAAAAACGACATATAGTTGTCATACGGCGAAGCTTAAGCATCCCAAGTTTTCACAGCGATGCTATTTAGGCCAGCCGTAATTTGTGGTTCGTGTCAAGAGGACTATCGAGAAATAAACTTTATTGCAGAGGTGGGATTCGAACCCGCGTGCCCACGATCCCAACGCGAGCGTCGTAATCAACATAGGCTATATAGACACTTTTCTTTCTACATTCGCAGAACATGCATTTATGCGAACCACATGATTGCGTTCGAGCGTCGTCGTCTTCGCCCACAGCTGGCGCGTTCGCACGCTCGTGCTCTGCAACGTGAAGAAGAAGTTTTGCGCGCTTACGGTCGGGAAAGAGATAAAGAAAATGAGAGCGAGAGAGAGAGACACGTATTCACGGATCGAGTCTGCTGGAACGCGTTGTAGGCACTGCAACGCGGTGGAACGCGGTGTCGGCATTGCAACGCGATGTCAGGTGTTGCAAGCTGCGCTATGCAACGCGCAGTACGGCGGAAGTGCGAGAGGCGCGAAAAGAATTATGGTCATCTCGAGTAATAAGATGAAAAGTTCGCGCACACTTCCGGAAAATGCTGGCCTACAATCGCCCAGCTTCGCGGTTTCAAACGTTTTTGTTTAGTTTTGTCTTTTTTTTTCTCTTTAGTTTTCGAGTTGTTTTTTCCCCATGACTATCCTATGGACCTGCCGTGGTGTATTTTAGGTGTTCACTTCATCTCTTTTATTGCGATAGCAATATATGGACACTCAAAAGCAGATTTCTGCCGTCGGCGTCGCCGTCGCCGTGAGGTTCCGTATGACGTCATTTGGAGAAGAAATCGTCGCCGCGCGCGAACGCTGTATGTGCGAGTGAAAGGGCGCGAGGGGCGCGTCTTTCACGGGGAGTGAACGCACGGCGGAGAACAAACGCGCGTTCTGCGCCGTGCTCGCTTAAGGGCTCCAGAAGTAGGCGTCTCTGTTCTCCTTTACAATCACCATGTATGTAGAGCAAACGCGCCTTCTTCCGACGTGCGAGAGGCCGTGGGGGGGGGGGGGAGGGAAGGGAGGCGACGTTTAGCTGCGGCACGAAGTGGCTGTTATTGCGATAGCAATTATATGGACACTCAAAAGCAGATTTCTGCCGTCGGCGTCGCCGTCGCCGTCGCCGTAAGGTTCCGTATGACGTCATTTGGAGAGAAATCGTCGCCGCGCGCCGAACGCTGTATGTGCGAGTGAAAGGGCGCGAGGGGCGCGTCTTTCACGGGGAGTGAACGCACGGCGGAGAACAAACGCGCGTTCTGCGCCGTGCTCGCTTAAGGGCTCAGAAGTAGGCGTCTCTTTTCTCCTTTACAATCACCATGTATGTAGAGCAAACGCGCCTTCTTCACGACGGCGAGAGGCCGTGGGGGAGGGGAGGGAAGGGAGGCGACGTTTAGCTGCGGCACCGCAGTGCCTATTTATATCAGAGGCTCCGGCAACAGTCACCAACGCCGCACGTATTTGAGCGAACGCGGGCAAAACGCCGATGGCGTCGACAACAGTTCTGCGTGTTGCCGAATGCTGCTGCATGTCCAAGTTTATACAGCTGATAAGCTATATCATTACTCCGTATAGATCTCTACAAGTTTGCTATCGCATTGATGCTTCGCCTTTCAGGTGAAACTGCGACAAACTTTTTTATATCAGAGGCTCGGGCAACAGTCACCAACGCCACACGCATTTTGAGCGAACGCGGGCAAAACGTTGATGGCGTCGACAACAGTTCTGTGTGTTGCCGATGCTGCTGCATGTCCAAGTTTATACAGCTGATAAAGCTAATATCATTACTCCGTATAGCTCTCTACAAGTTTGCTATCGTAATTGATGTTTCGCCTTTCAGGTGAAACTGTGACAACTTTTTTTGTTATTGTTTGCTTATTTTCCACTTTATTTTTATTGCGATAGCAATTATATGGAAACTCCAAAGCAGATTTCTGCCGTCGGCGTCGCCGTCGTCGTCGTCGTCGCGTCGCCATTGCCGTCGCCGTTGCCGTCGCCGTCGCCGTGAGGTTCCGTATGACGTCAATGGAGATGAAATCGTCGCCGCGCGCCGCCGAACGCTGTATGTGCGAGTGAAAGGTGCGAGGGACGCGCGCTTTCACGGGAGTGAACCCACGGCGGAGAACAAACGCGCGGTTTGCGCCGTGCTCCCTTAAGGGCTGCAGAAGTAGCGTCTCTTTCCTCCTTTACAATCACCATATATAGAGCAAACGCGCCTTATTCCGACGCGCGAAAAGCCGCGGGGGGGGGGGGGGAGGGGGGGGAAGGGAGGCAACGTTTAGCTGCAGAACCAAGTGCCTATTTATATCAGAGGCTCCGGCAACAGTCACCAACGCCGCACGCGTTTCGTGCGAACGCGGGCAAAACGCCGACGACGTCCACGATAGTTCTGCGTGTTGCCGGCGCGGAGGCGCTGCGGCGCGAGGTGAGCGGAACGCGTCTCGCATCGGCTCCGTCGATTATGATTGATAGTGCCGGTTATTCACCAATATCGAAGAAACCGACACTACCAGAGTGTGCAGCAAGTTGCAAGGAACTCGCCAACACCAAATTTGGTGAGAAATTTGGACGGCCGCGGGTATCACCAAAGCGGAAGCAATGCAGGACACAGTGTGTACCAATGTGGCGCAAAATATTATCGTTGTGAGTACCCCAGACGAGCAGAGAGCGAGGCGCTACGCCACGATACCATCGGGGAACAAGCCCACGAAACCTACGCCTACTTCGTGGCCCGCACGATACTTCGAAAGGAGTCATCCACGGGATATCGAAGACGGAAACTACCGCAGACATCAGAGAAAACATTATACATCCAGGGAACCCCAAAGCCATCGAGGCACACCGCATTGGAGAAACGACAGCGGTATTGGTCCTTGTTTCAGGGACAGAAAGTACCTTCTACCTAAAGTACGGCGTAACTATCGTCAGATGCAGCCTCTATTGTCAACACCACCAAGTATGCCGGACGTGCGGCAAAATCGGCCACCGGCAAGACGTATGCCCGCAACCAAACACGAAGGTTTGCTTCGCTTGCGGTAAGCCTAACCCAAGAGACACGCACGCCGAAGAATGCAAGCCACGTTGCAAGCTTTGTAACGGCCCCCACCCAACCGGGGCGCCGGGCTGCAGCAACCGTTTCAAGTTGCCATATCTGGTAAAGACGGAGATGGGAGAACGCACGACACACGTCATCGACACACGTCAGCATAGCTGTGAACGACAACCCCGCAGAATTCCCGCCCCTGAAAGCTGACCGTCCACTGGAGGAGCGCAAGCGCAGCGCGAGTCGCAGCTGCTTGCGCGGCGTGCAAGGCGGCGACTCCGGCCGCGCCACGTCGCACGGGCGGGAAAGCAGGAGCAGGAGCAAACGGCGCACCGCTCAGTCCGCGCGCCGCGAGTCTCGCTCTCGAGAACGCGCCATGTGTCCGAAAATAGCTAACCACCACAGAAGCAAAAGCCACCCGCAAATCGAAGACACGATGCGAGCTCTACAGCAAGACAACGCAAACCTACGAGCCGAGAACCAAAACCTCAAGGCCCAGGTCAGGGAACTGAAACAAGGACAAGCAGAAATCCTACGACTACTGCGTGCAGGACAACAGCCCGCAGGAACCACAAGAATGGACATCACACAGGCAGCGCAGAGATCACTCACCCCTACGCCGCCACCACAACAGGTACCCGATCAACGATCAGCTACCCACTAATAGCAGAGAGGACCCCCACAACGGAACCTCCATCAACGGCCCCACAACACGAGACGGTAGAAGACATGGAAGAGCATACGGGAAATATCCCGCCCCTCTTTCAAAGAACACAGAGCAATGAACAGGGAACGTGAGAGCACCAATGCACGCCTGAACAGACATGAAAAACGCATCGAACTACTAGAGAAGCGCCTAACCGCACTCAAGCTCCGGGTAACCACGGGCTTCGCAGAGACGAAGGCACTACTGACCCAAATTCTTAACAAGAACAACACCACCAATGAAGAGAACAACACCTGCAGCATCCCACAAACATGGACCGAAACCCCAAACCCGCACAAGACTAAGAATCTGGCACTGGAACGCCAACGGGTTTCCGTGTCGGAAGGCGGTACTGCAGCAGCACTGGCAAGCATCGGGCACCCACCGGACGTTATAATGATACAAGAAACCCACATGAAGACACACCGACTCTGCCGGGTACCAAGCCTACTCGAGCCCGCCCAGCGCGCGAGAGCACGGCAAGGGAGCCGCACAGGGGGTGTGCACTTTCGTGCGAAAGGGACTCACCTCTATACACCCACGAGAACTTCCTGGGACGCAGCTCCATCGAGCACTGCGTCACCGAAATCGGGCTGGGTAGAAGAAAGCAAGAACCCATATTATTGGCGAATCTCTACAGCAATCCCACACACGGGCAGCAGAAATTCAAGGCACTACTACACAAGACTACAAAGACAAGCCCCAACGGCACGGTGGTGGTTGCGGCGACTTCAACGCGCCACACAAAGAGCTGGGATACAACCGCACCTCGGCCAAAGGACGAGACCTGCTGGAAGAAGCCTCAACGCCGGCTTTGTGCTTTACACAGATCCGGGCAACCCTACAAAATTGGAACGTCGACTACGAGGGACACGAACCCGGACGTCACTTTCGCTCGACTCTCGGCAAAGCAAGAAACGGCGACCTGGCGCAACACTGGCCACACCTGGGCAGTGACCACTACATTATAGAACTGAACGTACCCACAACGGTACACAACGACCAAAGAAATTCAGCACAAGCTCACAGACTGGACGCGTTTCCGCGCAACCCTCGATGAAGCCGACAACGACATCGAAGACATCGAGAAGTGACGGAACGCGTAACCCAAAGCAGCCGACTCGGTTACGCCGAGCTGGACGTAGAAGAGGAAGTACCGCAAATTGACAGCAAGCTGGCTCACATGATCGAGGCTCGCCAATCCTGCAAAGAAGATGGAAAAAGCAACGGCACAATCGACGGCTACGGAAACGAGTCGCCGAGCTGGGTCGCGCCATTGAAAAATACAGCAGAGAACTATGCACGCAGCAATGGCACGCAACGTGCAGCGCTGCGGACGGACAACTACATAAGGACAGACTTGGAAGCTGTTGCGACACTCCTGGACGATAAATCCACGAAAGGCCACCAGCAGCACAGGCTTGCCCAAAACGATCTACACTGCCGTCAAGACACTAGGCGAAGAGGAAGCCAGCAAGCGCATCAATGCCAAGTCCTCCCCACAGCGGCCACCGAGATCCACCCCTACCACAATGGACCGCACAACCCAGAACTGGATCGAGAGATCGAAGAATGGAAAGTCCGAGCGGTACTACAAGAGCTCAACTGCAAGTCGGCGGCAGGACCAGACCGGCTCACAACCGGCGCTGCGTAACATCAACGATGGGGCGATCGCAGCACTCACAAGATACTTCAACCAATGCTGGAGAGAAGGCAAACTACCGAAACAATGGAGACGGCTCGCACGGTCCTCATACCGAAGCCCGGCAAGCCACCCTACATTGAAAATGTACGGCCCATCTCCCTGACGTCCTGCGCCGGAAAAGTGATGGAACACATCATGCGTAACAGGTGGAACCACTACCTCGAAGACAAGGGCCTCTACCCGGACGAAATGATCGGCTTTCGAGAGAAGCTCAGTACCCAAGACGCCATGATACAACTCCAGCATGAAATCCTGGAAGTATCAGCTCCCACTCACGACAATAGAGCAGTTCTCGGCCTAGACCTGCAGAGTGCTTTCGACAAGGTACGCCACTCGGCAATCCTGTCGCAGGCCTCGCGGCTAGGACTTGGACGAAGATCCTACAACTACATAAGGGACTTTCTCTCCAACCGAACGGTAAAATACAAGCGAGTAACCTACAACTAGAAGAAAAGACCCTCGGAAGCGTCGGCACACCGCAGGGCTCCCTGATATCGCCGCTGCTCTTCAACCTGGTCATGATCGGAGTTGCGGAGCGACTAAACGCGCGAGTCCCACACGTCCGTTACACGATCTACGCGGACGACATTACGCTATGGGTTGCCGGCGGCAGCGACGGGTACATCGAAGAAACGCTACAAGAAGCAGTGAACACAATAGAAGATCAGCTGGATGGCACCGGTCTCCGATCGCCACAAAGTCCGAATTCCTGATCGTCCCACCACCCGGGCGATATAGGAAGAAAGCCACTGAAGACTCGGAGAAGATCGTGCTCCGAACCAGAGACGGCATCGTCATTCCGAAAGTCTCTAAGCTCCGTGTCCTAGGCATGGTGCTCGAAGCCGGTAGGAGCAACGGCGTCACCGTCGACAAGATCATCACTAAGATGGGTATCGCCACGCGACTCATCAAGCGAGTTGCGACCCGGCACAGAGGGATGAAGGAGGCCAGCCTACTACGTCTGGTGCAGTCCTTCGCCATCAGCCTTGTGCCTACGTAGGCGCGTTCCACTACTGGAAAGTACAGGAGCGCGACCGGATAAATGCGGCCATCAGAAGGACATACAAGGCTGCGCTCGGCTTATTCAACTGCACGAGCACAGCCAAGCGCCGCGGGGGGTGCACAACACCCTCGAAGAAATCGCAGAAGCGCAAAGAACATCTCAGCGCGAGAGACTCCAAACCACACGAACGGGACGAAGCATCCTGGCCAGACTAGGCCAAGGCACGAACACTACTGACAACGAAGCGAAGAGACATCACGCCCTCCCCAAAAGGGCCCTCCACCGACTGGTGGTGGCGCCCCTACCAAGAACATGCACCCGGAGCACAGCCAAGGCCGACGAGACGCACGAGCCAAGGCCCTCACTGAAGCACATGCCAACGATAACGGCGCCTTATACGTGGACGCCGCTAAATACAAAGACAAAGAAGACACATACGTGGCCGTAGCAATACGCGCCACTACGGGCGAAATCTACAGTGCTTGCAGCGTCCGTGCGAAGCAAGCGCATCAGGCGGAAGAAGCCGCCATTGCGCTGGCCCTCGCCGACAACAAGTGTACAACGATCCTGAGCGACTCGCGCACAGCGGTTCGGAACTACGCAGAAATAATGTGTGTGCCAGTGCGGTGCGCGTTGTGAAGTGCAGTGACATACAGTGCACCGACGGACTGCGGACTCGTCTCCGATGGTTCCCGGCGCATCAAGGCTGCTTCTTCGGGAGCATCCCCAAACCGGAATGAGATGGCGAACGCCGCTGCGCGATGTCTTACTCGCCGCGTGGTGGCACCAGCGTCCCTCGTCTTAGCGGAGGGAGTAGCCACCGACGATGAAGACGACGAAGAAGAAGCCGAACTGGTACGAGCTACGCGGACGTGCTGGAATGGTACGGAGCGCACGTCGCTCCATGCCGGACCCACACCCGCAGCTCACCAGAGAACAGGCGTTACTCTACAGACAGCTGCAAACGAACTCGGTGCTCACGCCTGCGCTCGCGCGCATATGCCCCGACGTCTACGAGAGCTCAAAGTGTAGTGTGTGTAACAGTGCGACCGCCACGCTAACTCACGTGTTGTGGGATTGTAAACTGAATGCAGAAGAGGCAGCGGCCTACCCAGGCAGACTGCCAACGGACATTGCCCGTGCCGTAACGGCTCAGGACTCAGAGCAACAACTACAGGCGGTCCAGCGGATCGAGACAGCTCTCGCTCGCCAAACGCGCAGGGACGCACCCGACGGGACCCAGGGGCGACAGCCTCGTGGAGAACGTTGGATCCCCCGGCGTAAGCGTCGAGACGAAACTTGATGACTGCACATAATAGTCGGGTAGCAAGAGGGCCCTGCGTGGCACCCTGCTACCTCCGCCGGTGCTTTAATAAAGTTCATTTCTCTCTCTCTCTCTCTCTCTTGCCGGTGCTGCTGCATGTCCAGTTATACAGTGATACAGCTATCATTACTCCGTATAGATCTCTACAAATTTGCTATCGCAATTGATGCTTCGCCTTTCAGGTGAAACTGCGACAACTTTTTTATGTTCTCTTTATTTCTGCTGGAAAGGGGTTTCCACCTTTCTTACTGTCTTATGGCATGCCCACGCCAAGTCATCTCTGTCTCATTATTTCATCGTCATTAAAAGCTCTGTGCGCGAGGGCTTCTGAACTCGATGAAACGCCATAGGACACCAATGGTTTACGGGTTGCCAAATATTTTTCACATTGGTTGTACCAGAAATTTTTCGCTTTAGGTTTTGTTTAGCAACCCCTATTCATTTGCTTTAAATCGGCTTTAAAACTTGATATGCATTTTGGCAAGTACAGGTTTTCCCTAACCTTTAATTTAGCCTTTGATATCAAATAAGCTGGGAAGTAGTTTCCGGGCCCATCATAGGAAACGCTTTTCAAGTCCTCAAGCAACAGATAAGTCGTTCTCCAGTGCTGAGCAACTTCAATGAAGAATGGGCACCGCGATTCATACTGAATGCCAGCCGGGTTGGCTTGGGAGCCGTATTGGTGCAGTCGACCCTGATGGAGGCGAACCTGTCGTTGCGTAGGCAGCTGCAAGCTGTCAGATGCCGAGCGGCGTTACCACTCGCATATGCTGGAAGCTCGGTTGTAGTTTACAAGTGTCGACGACAGTTCGGGCAGTACATGTTTGGGTGAAAGCTGACGGTCGAAAGTTGATACTGTTTTCTCAGCGCGAGGTATCCAAGGCACAACAGGAGGACAACGATTTGGCAACTATCATTACTTCACTTGCGACGGTGGGCAGTAGTAATTTTTTTTCATGGGAGAAGGCACGTTATATCAGCGTATATGAAAGAAACACCAGTAAGAGAAGCACCATTTATTAACAGCGAAGGGAAGATTCAAATACACTTTTGGTGGCCGTGAATGGAATATAATATCCACTGGAATATCGTGGGCTGTGAAAGATACCAACCGCACACAGTGCTTCCAGGGTGCAAACCTGGACTGTTCACGCCTATTCCGCTTCCTGACATGATATTCTACACGGCAGGAATAGAATGCATGGGTCCTTTACCAACTATGGCCGCTGGCAACCGCTGCATCTTCGTCGTCGTTGACTACTAGTCAAAATACGCAGAAGCTGCTGCCGTACCGACTGTTACTGTTACACGTGACACCATTCTTACACAACGAGTTTGAATGGCGGCACGGTCTTGAAAAAAAATGCTTACATCTGATCAGGTAGCCGCTTTGCGTAGCCGGGAACTCGGAACGTGCCTACGTCGCCTAGAGGTATAGCATCGCCAAGCACCCACCTACCACCGCAGGCTGATGGATGGTCGGAAAGAGTAAAACCTGTGGCTACATACATAAAATAACTACACACTGCAGAAAAAATACACCGGGAGATGCATACTAGGGCAAACATCTCAGGGCAGGCCGTTGGCAGCTAGTCGGGTCGGCAGCTAGCCAACCTGACAGCGGTCCTCAGTGTGGACACGCCAGTTGTAGTGGGTTCGTTGATGCTGAGAAAAGCGGTCGGCCAGAAGATCAGGGTAGAAGCACTCAAAATATTCAGCAAGCTCAAAAGACGCCGAAACGCCATTTCGATGGCCGGAATCGTGCGGTACAACGGTATCAAGTCTTTTACGATTTTTCTGGCGAATTTTACTATGAGTAATTCAATTTTTGTTCACCTACCGCCTTGCGCCACGCGGAGGGCCTTGTGTGGTTGGGATGGTTCGGGATGATGTGGTTCGGCATGATTATTTCCGCCATACGCCGATGCTTAACTCCGACGCTGGCACTGGACGCCAACGCCGGATTTTCTGCGACACGGGGCCCTTAACGCTGTCGCATTAAAACAACCAGAAAGCACGCCTATTCGCTGTAGCCCTTTGTGTACCCAGACCTAGTCGGCGAAGTACGACTTAACCACAACCTACAGACGCGATAGCGTGTGATTGTAATTTGAATATATGAGAAAAAAGCCTGATAAGCAGCCAGGGATCTTTGAATGCTATCGCGTTCCACTATTAAAGGTGAAGCTTACGAGTCCTTCGGTTCTGATGGTGTTTCGCTGTAGTTTGGTTCTAGGCAACATAGGGGGGAATGTTGAAAAACGAGCCTTTCTAAATTTTGATCGGGCTCCATGTCGCAGAAAATACGGTATCGGTGTCGGCGTCAACGGCGTCCAATAACGCTGTCGCGTTCCACTCTTAGAGGTGAAGTTTAAGCGTAATCCTAGTTTTTTTATGTTCTTTCTGGTGGTTTTTTTTTACGTTGCCCGAGTATAATCGTTAATCGGCAGTGTAATCGTTATTGCTTGAATACTACTAGTATCCAACCCAGTTTCCGGAATTTCTGAAAGTTCAGGAGGGAGACCCCTTAGAGTATTTAAGGGAACACTAAAAATAAATATTAAGTTAAGCTAGATAATTATATTGTCCGTCTAGAAGTCTATTGTCATTTTCTGTGTGCGATATGTCTCTTTGTTACGTAGAAAATTGCCCCGAAGGTGCCGTTGCTGTTCCTTAATTTAAAGCACCCCCTACTAAAGGAATGAGATGACGCAATCTCCACGTGACCGTTCTGTGGCGCTCATTGTGTATCAGCCAATGCTGACGCCACAGGAGAGGTGCGATAGTCACAACAGGTGGCGCCACTCTGATTTTCAAATTTGCGTGATTTTCTAATTTACAAAAACTCTGTCTTCGCTACAAATTGTGAATTGGTTTTTACAGAAACCTAATCTGTCAACCTAGGTCTTTTTTCTTTAGTGTCCTTTTAAAATTGCAAGAAATACGAGGAGTTTCGGTGACATGTAAAAACTGCAAAAACACAAGGTGTATCTTGGAAGCAGTGCTTATATGTAGGGGTAATCAAATGGCTTCAAGCAGATTTTGCTATAACTTTTTTTAAACTTTGTAGTAAACTTCTGTGCACATTTTCAAATAAAGTCTCCTGGACTTGATGGATACGATATATTTGCAGTTTAGATGGCTCTGTAAAAGACAAGTTATAAAAAAAGCTTGTGCAACTGCTGATGCTGAAATGAATGAGTCCTACATTGAAATGCATTGAGCAACGGCTCTAACGATACCGCTGTTCCAATGAGTTCCGTTTCTCAGCGTTTCCGCTAAGATAAAATCGTAGTGCATTTTAAAAGCGAAGCTCTTCTACGCGAACCACGCTGCGTTTCATGACTGTGGGAGCTGCGTGGCTGTTCTGTCGCCAAAGAAGCGCGGTAGGCGTGCGTCACGCCCTTTGGGTTCCTTCCGATCTATCAAAGGCGTCCATCGTACTGTACAGTAGTCATCGACTCCACCTAACAAAAGTCTCGGTATGATTTGTTTGTGTGTGTGTTTGTGTGCGTGCGTGGGTGTGGGTACTCGTGTTTCGACTCTTTATGCACTCCCACAGAGCTTCGCTGTATATAGATTCCAACTCATTGGATCAGCCGCCTATGTTTTACAGCGAAACTGTTTATGGCTAGGCTTTCGTGCATTTTCGACCCTTAATGAAACTTTGTAAATATTCCCACACAGTAACACACGTGTGTGTGTTACTGTGTGTGCTGTTAAGTATTTCTCACTGTATATATCATAATTATCACCTAACACCTGGAGTAGCATGTGAGAAGAACAGCCAAACTAACATCTCGAGCCTATCATTAAATCACGTTTCTCTCTCTCTCTCGTGTGTGTCTGCAAAATTGTGGAAAGAAACTGGTGATAGTGCAGAAAGGGTCCAAGCGCAATGGCACATACTCCTGTGGATTCTGGTTTTTGGGCTCCGGGACCGGTAAGGCACCCTAGAACTACCCTTGTCACATCTGGGACCCAAAGAAGTCCTAGAAACAAAGGCGAAGCCTAATTAAGCGTACTCCAAGTTTTCTTATGTTCTTTCTGGTTGTTTTCTTACGTTGCGCGAACACGCCTCAAGCGGCCTTTTGGCTAAGAAGCAGATCGGTTGTCACCCTTGTACTTGGGAGTTCAACAGGTCCCAGGTGCCGCAGGCGCACTTTACGGCGCGTTTTTTCAGTTCTTAAACCCCGGAGCCCATCACCTGGGGGTATGTGCACCATCAAGCGTGTATATAAAACAAGGTGCCGTTCTCCATGTTGAATTTCACTTCTCTCGTCGTAATGTGAAGGCCGTATGTTGTGCTTACTACCGGCGACGATTACATTCTCGTCTCGATTCCTGGCTTCACTCTTCGTAGGCACGTTGCTCATCAGGATTCCATATTATACGCGGCCTCTCAATTCAGTGTCACCTGTGTGTCTTGTTGCACGCTCTCTTAATTGAAATGTGTTCAAAATATACTTCTCATTCAGGTTATGATCAGAACGCTTTTAGCAAAATTGTATGCATGCATGCGCACAGGCTTGACTTATACATGCCGTTTTAACATTCAGCTTAGTAGCTATAATTAAAAGATAATTAGTAAAACTGTAGGTAAATTATTTAAACATAGCATACAATTTTTAAATTCTATTGTTGCTTGGTTATTATAAGAAAGAGTTCACAAATATGTGTCTTAGAATGAGGTTTAGGTGCGTCAGATACTGGGTGCCTGTAGATTTTTGCCACAGCTGTATCTTGTATCTTAAGATACGCGAGACTTCGTATAATATATCGAAACAACAGATACTGATACACGTCTTCCCGATTGTGTGATGATACAGATTCTAGTTACCCAAAGAGTATCTTAAGTTGGTGTCTAAGATACATGTGTCTTAAGAACATCCCAGCCCTGCTTCTACCAAACAACGCTGCCGTTCCTGCTCAACCGCATCTCCTTAAGACTCCGAACTTCAGAATCGCCAAGTGATCAGAAAAAAATTATGGTACATCCCTCTTTCATAGGAATCGGTAGAACGCGAAAGTCAAACTTGTATCCACAGAAGCTCTTGCATGTTTGCTTCGCGCATCTCCTGGTGTTGGTGAGCGGCGTTGAAAGCCGCCATGCGTCTCAACACGATGACTTGCTCGGGAGAGTGTGATAAGGACGGTCTAAGCCGCCTGTCGGTAAATGCGTCCGTGGCATAATGGTTTCAACGTCGGGCTTGCGCACTTTGAGTTCCTGGGCCCGAATCTTGCGTCTGACACTTTTAATAATGTTTATGTTACTATTTACAACAAAGTTCTTCGTTGAAAAGGGCGAGTCCACAAAGTCGCAAAGTCGTTCACACTTGGTTCCTTGCTCTGTGGCTACACCGCGTTGGAGCATCCGCTGCGCTGTGACCACCGAAGCGTTCCCTGCCGGAACTCGTTAGTGTCACACAACCCAGTACTTCGCCTCACCACTCCTAGATGGCAGCACGTCCCTTTCGTTACATCCGGATGCCATTCGCGAAAGCCGGCATAGAACACTTTCGTGTTAAATTGAGTGCACTAACCACTCAGAACCTGCAATTCAGGACACTGTAGTTTTTGGATTGCTCCAACTGTAACGCCTTGATACGCACATGTAGCGTCATACACTTGTGACGACTGAAGTGTTGCATGCTAAGACCGCTTGTGGTGTTTTTTCGCACTTCCCCGCAGCCTCGGCCTGTGCGCGTCTCTTGTCGAGATATGGCGTTTCGCTTTCTCTAAAGTCCCTAGATATTTTCTTGCTTTTTTTTAAGAGCAGAAAATCTAGGGGCTTAAGTATTGCAGGCTCCCGACAGCTTCGATTTGACTGACTACTGTAGTGATTACAGTGCTTCGGGTTCGCATGATTCTGAAGACAGTGGTTCGAACAATATCTGGCCTTCGTGAGTTGAGAAAGCGGAGAAGAAAGCGCAAGTACGCCGCCACTGTCATGTCATGGTTGTTATGTTGTCCTTATTGTGTTTTCATGCTGGCTTCGTCACGCTGTCATGATTTTATGGTCGTCATGTTATGTTGGTGATGCTGCGGTCATGATTTCGCCGTCGTCATCTCCACCTTTGTCATTTAACTATCATCACGCCGCCATGTTCATCGTCGTCAGTCTGCCATGCCCTCTTACCTGTTACCCTTTGTACGGAATCACGTGACGGCGGCCCACGAGCCATGCTGTCGCCCTTACACTTACGAGGAAAAGCGAAGGCGAAGTGTGCGTGTCACGAGCCAAATGCACGCGGTGCAGTGCTGATGATGCTAGCGCATTATGAGGAAATGCAGTGCTGAAGCTCACGCTACGTATTGCATTATCTATCATCCCTCCTTTTCGACCGCTTCCCTGCTCCCTTGGCCACAGTAAAAAGCTAGAGTATACTTGCAAAAGTCAATGCGTCACTTCCCTGTTAATACCTACATTTTTTCCCTATTAGTCATAGGAGTTAAAACACATATTTTGCACGAACTGTGCATCCCCGGTGTCGCCTTATTTTCGAAAAGTGCGGTAGCGCTAAAGAAATACCTCGTTTGACTAAACATGGAAACCCAGAGCGTCTGTGTGGTCCAGCCTCGAAGCATGAATGTACCCTTACGTTGGAGAGTTGGCTCCATTGGCAGTTTGCTCGTTGCGCAAATCGTGTAATGGCAGGGCTGCCAGCCCTAGGGAAATTTTCTGAATAAACTGTATTAAAATATCGTGGAGACCAGTTGTGCCTCGAAGGTGAGTCCTTAGACCGGGGCCCCATAGGTAGCAGCCACCGCCTCGGCACGGTCGATCAGCCATTGCTGGCCAGTCGCCGTCCCGTCGGTCAGCCGCTCCTCTAAGGAGGTCAGGGTGGGGTTTGGAGCGGGATGGAGGTTGCGAATGTCTTGGCAAAGCCAGACCATATGCTGTAGGGTGGGGCGGTCACCGCAATGTGGGCATTGAGCTGAACCACGGGAGGGATAGAGGTGGGAATTGAAAAAGGGGCGTCCGACAAGTATTCGTCTGTAGTTGTCGCCAACAGACAGCCTGTCGGCAAGTAAGGGAGGGATCAGGTGGGGCGGTAGTGTTGCCGAGTTAGTCGTATCTGAGCAAGTTGGGATGCGTACGAGAAAGGTTGCGGTCGGATGATGGCAGAGCGATCACCAGCGGCTTAGTATGAGAGTTCTCGAGCCAGCGCAAGAGCGCGCTAATTACCGGGGATCGCTGCGTGCCCAGGCACCCAGATCAACCGAAAAGTATGAGATGTGGATGATAGGAAGGACTCTAGTGTGGACGTGGTGGTGGGATGCAAAGTGTTGAATAGAAAACGCTGACAAGCCGCCTGGGAGTATGATTGGGGGTAGAAGGAGGGAGAGAAGAGGTAGAAATCGCCCGTTCTTCCAGGAGGGCGACATCGGTTAATGCACGTTCCGAGGCTGCGAATATGGTCATGAGATCAGAGTCCACTACTACCGTGGCTCCCCCGCGTTCATCCGCTGGGCTGGCGTCAGTGAAGAGCACGCTAACCGCGCTGCAGCCCACGGGATATTCGCACCGCAAGTAACGCGACCGATGATCCCGGTGGGAAGCATGGCGAGTTGGCTGCATATGGAAGGGAATAGGAGATACCATGAGCTTGGCACGCGCGGCGGGGGATAGGGCCGTATAAGGACAGCAGGACTAGGAGGGTGACCAAGTGAACTAAGAAGATTCCGTCCTTGGGGTGTAGGATGCAAGCAAGTCAGCTGGGCGGCCTGTTGGGCTTCTAGAAGTTCCTTTAAAGTTTTGGCACCCCAAGTCGCTCCAAGTTAAGGGTAGCCGCCTGAATAGGAAGGCCAAGTGCAAGTTTCTGCGCGTTGCGTAGTAGGGTAGACGTACGTGCGCGTTCAGTACGAGTTAGGTTGTGATAAGGTGGGTGGTATAATACGCGTGAGTGCATCAAGGCCTGTACAAGGCGTAAGGCATCAGCCTCTTTGAAGCCATGTCGGCGGTTAGATACCCGCCGAAGCATATGGATGATTTGGTTACATTGGGTGCTAAGTTGATGGAGGGTATGTGTTGCTTTGGCGTTGGCTTGTAAAGTGAAGCCAAGCACCTTTATGTACGATTTACGTGGAACCGGTTTCGCATCTAATGCGATGTTAAAAGACAAGTCTTTCTGTCCGCAAGCGTGTTTTGTGACGAGCAGTAGCTCCGACTTGGCAGGGGAACATGTGAGACCTCCACGCCGGACGCATTGCTCTATGGTGGTAGCTGCTGCCTACAACTGGGTTTCAATGTGTCCGAGAGAGCGTGTGGTAACCCAGACAGTGATATCGTTTGCATAAATAGCATGACGAACATCCGAGATCTGATCGAGGAGGGGAGGGAGACCTCTCATGGCAAGGTGGAGCTGGAGTGAAGATAGCACGGAGCCTTGTGGAGTGCCGCGGTTTGAGACAGGTTCAGTAGGGGAGCGGAGATCACCGATGACAAGGCTGGCAGATCGGTCACGAAGAAAGTTTCGGACATGGTTATACACCTTCGCGCCGCAGCCAGTAGCTGCTAACTGTTCAAGAATCAAATCGTGGGAGAGGTTATCGAACGCCGCCTTGAGGTTTATGGCTAACACGGCGCGGTATTGCGCAGAATTTGGGAAGTGTATGACATCGTGTTTCAGGCAGAGCATTGTGTCCTGTGTAGCTATGCCACCCCGATAACCATAAAGCGTGTCGGGAATCGCGCAGGTGCCAGAAAGAAATTTATGTAACCGGAGCTGCACAATAATCTCGAGCACATTGCCGAGGCACGAGTTGAGAGAAATCGGCCGCATGTTGTCTAAGGAGAGGGGTTTTCCTGGCTTGGGAATCATAACTATTGTGGCCTCTTTCCACGCTTTTGGTAAGGTAACGGATTCCCATACCTCATTCAATTATGTCGTAAGTTTATTGGTGTCAGAATCAGAGAGGTTATAAAGAAACGAATACCGCATTCGGTCGGGACCAGGGCATGTGTTACGGCGAGTGTCGGTGAGCACTGCGCGAAGCTCAGTGACAGTTATAGGCGCGTTAATAGAAGCCAGTCTGATCGGAGGACACGTGTAGTCCGCGTAGCTTGGCGCGTCTGGTGGTGGGAGATACCGCCGTCGTAACTGTGCAAGGCATTCGATGTCTGGAATGTTAGTTCTGTGGAGAAGTTTTCTAATGCTTCTGCATTTCTGCATTTCTCAGATTTTGCTTGCCCGCACTCTTTTAAATGGCGTAGCAGAGACCAGGTACGAGTAGTTCTGAGATTTCCATTAAGTTTATTACAAAGTGAGTGCCAGTTTTGACTGGTAAGGCTCTCAGCGTATCGAGCAGCCTCAGCAGAGAAATGTGCGATGCGCAGCCTCAGCTTCCTGTTATGACGGTGGCGGCGCCACCGTTTTGTTAAGCTACGGCGCGCATCCCATAAGTGGACAAGGTGGGCATCTATGTCTGGTGCATCAGGCGTAGTGGTGAGGGTGTGCGTGTGAACATCTAGCCGGGTTTGCACTGTCTGAACCCTATCACCCAAGCTTCGCAGTTTATCCTCACTCGTAATTCTTCCCAGTCTAAGAATTTGTCTTGTTCCGAGACTTGCCATGTCTCGGTCAGCAGCATTAAACTTGCCTTCATCGAGGGGAGCAACAGACTTAAGCCGATTCCATTCTTTCATAACGCTTCTTTCAATGCAGTGAATAGCATTGGAGAGATTATGTCTCCTTGCCTGACCCCTTTCTGATAGGTAACTTTCTACTCTTTTTGTGGAGAGCCAATGTAGCTGTGGAATTGTTGTAGATATTTCCTAAGATATTCACGTATGCCACCTGAACTCCTAGATTACGCAAGGCCTCTATGACTGCTGGTATCTCTACGGAATCAAATGCCTTTTCATTATCTATAAAAGTCATGCAGAGAGGTCTATTCTACTCCGCAGATTTCTCGATTACCTGATTGATGAGATGGATTTGATCCATTGTATATTTTCCCTTCCTGAAGCCAGCCTGTTCTCTTGGTTGATTGAAGTGAAGTGTTGCCCTGATCCACTCCGTGCACTGATCCTATTGAAAGCTGTCTGATGAATATCTTATACAGCACTGAAAGCAAGCTAATGGGCCTATAATTTTTTATTCTCTAACGTCTCTTTTCTTTTGGATTACTCTAATGTTGGCATTCTTCCAGTTCTGTGGTGCACTTGAAGTCATGAGTCATTGCATGTGAAGGGCCGCAAGCATTTCAAGCATGATATCGCCTCCATCTTTGATTAAGTCAACTGTTATTCCATCTTCTACAACCGCGTTTCCCCCGCTCATGTCTTGCGAGGCCCTTCTAACTTCATCGCTGGTTATAGAAGGAGCCTTTGTGTCCTGTTCATCACTAAATGAAAGTAGCTTCGAATCTCTGGGTATTTTACAGGTCAGTATAGAATTCTTCCGCTGTTGTACTATATGAACGAATTTCCTGATGATAATAGCTTGGTTATCTTTCAGTGCATACGTCTTGCCTCGTCCTATGCCAACTTTTCTTCTAACTGATTTCATGCTGCGCCCAATATTTACGGCTTCCTGGATCTTTCCCGCGTTATAATTTCGAATATCCCTTACTTTATTCTTGTTTATAAGTTCTGACAGTTCAGCGAATTCTATATGATCTCTTGAATTTGACACTTTCATGCTTTGTCGTTTCTTTATAAGGTCCTTTGTTACTTTGGGGAGCTTACCTACTGGTTGCCTTGTTGTCTTACCTCCCACGTCAATTGCTGCTTCTGAGATCAGTATAGTTACGGTTTCATAAATTTCCTCTATGTTTTCTTCATCCTTCTGTTCGAAAGCTGCATGTTTGTTTGCAAGCACCACACTGAACTTGTCTATTATTACCCTTACTGCGTCAATGTTGGCCTGTTTCTTCTTTGCTAATTTTACTCTATCTCTCTTGAAATTGAGAGAAATCCTAGCCCTTACTAACCTATGGTCGCAGTACTTTACCTTACGTAGCACTTCTACATCCTCTACTATGCTGGGATCTGCCGAGAGTGTGAAATCTGTTTCATTACTTGTTTCTCCATTAGGGCTTTTCCAGGTACCCTCCATGTTGCTATGCTTCCTGTAGGAGGTATTCATTATTCGGAGCCTATTCCTTTCCGCGAATTCTACCAGCATCTCACCTCTAGCGTTTCTGCTTTTTCACCTCTTTTGCTTTGAAGTCGCCCATGACGACAGTATACTGAGTTTGTGCCTTTCTCATCGCTAATTCAACATCTCCATAAAACTGTTCTATTTCTTTATCATCTTGACAGGAGGTTGGAGTGTAGCCTTGTACTACATTTACTCTATACCACCTGTTCAGTTTCGTTACGACGACTGCTACCCTTTCAATAATGCTGTAGAACTCGTCAATGTTGTCCGGCTATGCCTTTTTGGATTATAAATGCTATCCTGTATTCTCTTGTATCTGGAAGACCTCTGTTGCAGAGGACGTGGCTGTTAGTCACCACTGTGTAAGCCTCGTATGTTTTTCTAACCTCACTAAGGCCAATAATACACCAGGCAATGCTTGCTAATTCCTCAAACAGCCCTCCTAAGCTAGCCTCACTCGAGCGGATTCTTGTTTTGAAGGTTGCCAGGTTCAGGTTGCAGTGGCGTCCTGTCCGGATCCTGAGATACTTAGCACCCTCTGCTGGGTCGCAGGTCTTACCGCCGCCTTGGTCAGGTGCTCCACAGCCGTTGGGACTGAGGGCCATGGGTTAATTGTAGAAGTCATGAGGGAGGTAGTGGATGAATACTGCACCATGGAGGCCAATTCCTGTTCTGGTGAGGGACTGCATTTGTTGAAGGTTAGTGGGTATTCCTGATTTGGTTGCACCTGGACTAGTATAGCCCCATTGGCTCTCGGCAATCTTCTTGCCGGTGTCAGGTGCCACTGCCTGACAGCGGCAGTGGCGAGCCTGAAAATGCAGTGACCGGGAGGAGGATTCGTACCTATGACCTTAGGAAGTCTGCTCCACCCCACACGCAGGGACGTGAGTTCCAACACAAACATGCCGTCGTCGTCTTGCCAGTTTCGTCATATTCAGTTTCAGTTTATTATTCGATAATCCAATTAGTTACAAGAAATGATATACAGACAAGGGTCCCATAGACGGAGACTTCACCAGAACCCTTGATTAATTGTTATATAAAAAATAAAGTGCAATACAGAGCAGTGAAACAACAAAATGGAATAAGCAAAAAACATGTGAAAAACTGAGTGAGGACACAAGCACATTTAAGCAAAGGAAGAAAAAACACACAATGATAGCTGATTACACAGCTGCAAATTAGCAAAATAACATTATACAAAATTAAACGATGACAACATATAGTCGTCATCGCTAAACCGGTATGCAAAAACGACATATAGTTGTCATACGGCGAAGCTTAAGCATCCCCAAGTTTTCACAGCGATGCTATTTAGGCCAGCCGTAATTTGTGGTTCGTGTCAAGAGACTATCGAGAAATAAACTTTATTGCAGAGGTGGGATTCGAACCCGCGTGCCCACGATCCCAACGCGAGCGTCGTAATCAACATAGGCTATATAGACACTTTTCTTTCTACATTCGCAGAACATGCATTTATGCGAACCACATGATTGCGTTCGAGCGTCGTCGTCTTCGCCCACAGCTGGCGCGTTCGCACGCTCGTGCTCTGCAACGTGAAGAAGAAGTTTTGCGCGCTACGGTCGGGAAAGAGATAAAGAAAATGAGAGCGAGAGAGAGAGACACGTATTCACGGATCGAGTCTGCTGGAACGCGTTGTAGGCACTGCAACGCGGTGGAACGCGGTGTCGGCATTGCAACGCGATGTCAGTGTTGCAAGCTGCGCTATGCAACGCGCAGTAACGGCCGGAAGTGCGAGAGGCGCGAAAAGAAATTATGGTCATCTCGAGTAATAAGATGAAAAGTTCGCGCACACTTCCGGAAAATGCTGGCCTACAATCGCCCAGCTTCGCGGTTTCAAACGTTTTTATTGCGATAGCAATTATATGGACACTCAAAAGCAGATTTCTGCCGTCGGCGTCGCCGTCGCCGTCGGCGTCGCCGTCGCCGTCGCCGTCGCCGTGAGGTTCCGTATGACGTCATTTGGAGATGAAATCGTCGCCGCGCGCCGAACGCTGTATGTGCGAGTGAAAGGGCGCGAGGGACGCGCTCTTTCACGGGGAGTGAACGCACGGCGGAGAACAAACGCGCGTTCCGCGCCGTGCTTGCTTAAGGGCTGCAGAAGTAGGCGTCTCTTTCCTCCTTTACAATCACCATATATGTAGAGCAAACGCGCCTTCTTCGGACGCGCGAGAGGCCGTGGGGGAGGGGGAGGGAAGGGAGGCGACGTTTAGCTGCGGCACCAAGTGCCTATTTATATCAGAGGCTCCAGCAACAGTCACCAACGCCGCACGCATTTTGAGCTAACGCGGGCAAAACGCCGATGGCGTCGACAACAGTTCTGCGTGTTGTTGCTACCAAAGCCGCTCACCTTACTTCGTATGACATTGCTGTGTTGCTATCGCATTCATTGCTTCGCCCTTAGGGCGAAACTGTGACATTTTTGTTTAGTTTTGTCTTTTTTTTTCTCTTTAGTTTTCGAGTTGTTTTTCACCATGACTATCCTATGGACCTGCCGTGGTGTATTTTAGGTGTTCACTTCATCTCTTTTTATTGCGCTAGCAATTTTATGGACACTCAAAAGCAGATTTCTGCCGTCGGCGTCGCCGTCGCCGTGAGGTTCCGTATGACGTCATTTGGAGAAGAAATCGTCGCCGATAAGTGGTTCTTGAGGGAAAGGGAAAGGCGCGCCGAACGCTGTATGTGCGAGTGAAAGGGCGCGAGGGGCGCGTCTTTCACGGGGAGTGAACGCACGGCGGAGAACAAACGCGCGTTCTGCGCCGTGCTCGCTTAAGGGCTGCAGAAGTAGGCGTCTCTGTTCTCCTTTACAATCACCATGTATGTAGAGCAAACGCGCCTTCTTCCGACGTGCGAGAGGCCGTGGGGGAGGGGGAGGGAAGGGAGGCGACGTTTAGCTGCGGCACGAAGTGGCTGTTATTGCGATAGCAATTATATGGACACTCAAAAGCAGATTTCTGCCGTCGACGTCGCCGTCGCCGTCGCCGTAAGGTTCCGTATGACGTCATTTGGAGAAGAAATCGTCGCCGATGATGATAAGTGGTTCTTGAGGGAAAGGAAAAGGTTGGCGCTATCTTCTGCAGCCCTTGAGGGAGCACGGCTCAGCGCCAAAAACGTCGTCGCCGCGCGCCGAACGCTGTATGTGCGAGTGAAAGGGCGCGAGGGGCGCGTCTTTCACGGGGAGTGAACGCACGGCGGAGAACAAACGCGCGTTCTGCGCCGTGCTCGCTTAAGGGCTCCAGAAGTAGGCGTCTCTGTTCTCCTTTACAATCACCATGTATGTAGAGCAAACGCGCCTTCTTCCGACGTGCGAGAGGCCGTGGGGGAGGGGGAGGGAAGGGAGGCGACGTTTAGCTGCGGCACGCAGTGCCTATTTATATCAGAGGCTCCGGCAACAGTCACCAACGCCGCACGTATTTTGAGCGAACGCGGGCAAAACGCCGATGGCGTCGACAACAGTTCTACGTGTTGCCGATGCTGCTGCATGTCCAAGTTTATACAGCTGATAAAGCTAATATCATTACTCCGTATAGCTCTCTACAAGTTTGCTATCGCAATTGATGCTTCGCCTTTCAGGTGAAACTGCGACAACTTTTTTATATCAGAGGCTCGGGCAACAGTCACCAACGCCACACGCATTTTGAGCGAACGCGGGCAAAACGTTGATGGCGTCGACAACAGTTCTGTGTGTTGCCGATGCTGCTGCATGTCCAAGTTTATACAGCTGATAAAGCTAATATCATTACTCCGTATAGCTCTCTACAAGTTTGCTATCGTAATTGATGTTTCGCCTTTCAGGTGAAACTGTGACAACTTTTTTCTGTTATTGTTTGCTTATTTTCCACTTTATTTTTATTGTGATAGCAATTATATGGAAACTCCAAAGCAGATTTCTGCCGTCGGCGTCGCCGTCGTCGTCGTCGTCGCCATTGCCGTCGCCGTTGCCGTCGCCGTCGCCGTGAGGTTCCGTATGACGTCAATGGAGATGAAATCGTCGCCGCGCGCCGCCGAACGCTGTATGTGCGAGTGAAAGAGTGCGAGGGACGCGCGCTTTCACGGGGAGTGAACCCACGGCGGAGAACAAACGCGCGGTTTCCGCCGTGCTCCCTTAAGGGCTGCAGAAGTAGGCGTCTCTTTCCTCCTTTACAATCACCATATATAGAGCAAACGCGCCTTATTCCGACGCGCAAAAAGCCGCGGGGGGGGGGGGGGGGGGGGGGAGGGAAGGGAGGCAACGTTTAGCTGCAGAACCAAGTGCCTATTTATATCAGAGGCTCCGGCAACAGTCACCAACGCCGCACGCGTTTCGTGCGAACGCGGGCAAAACGCCGACGACGTCCACGATAGTTCTGCGTGTTGCCGGCGCTGGCAGGGAGGCGCTGCGGTCGCCGAGGTGAGCGGACGCGTCTCGCATCGGCTCCGTCGATTATGATTGATAGTGCCGGTTATTCACCCAATATCGAAGAACCGACACTACCAGAGTGTGCAGCAAGTTGCAAGGAACTCGCCAACACCAAATTTGGTGAGAAATTTGGACGGCCGCGGGTATCACCAAAGCGGAAGCAATGCAGGACACAGTGTGTACCAATGTGGCGCAAAATATTATCGTTGTGAGTACCCCAGACGAGCAGAGAGCGAGGCGCTACGCCACGATACCATCGGGGAACAAGCCCACGAAACCTACGCCTACTTCGTGGCCCCGCACGATACTTCGAAAGGAGTCATCCACGGGATATCGAAGACGGAAACTACCGCAGACATCAGAGAAAACATTATACATCCAGGGAACCCCAAAGCCATCGAGGCACACCGCATTGGAGAAACGACAGCGGTATTGGTCCTGTTTCAGGGACAGAAAGTACCTTCTACCGTAAAGTACGGCGTAACTATCGTCAGATGCAGCCTCTATTGTCAACACCACCAAGTATGCCGGACGTGCGGCAAAATCGGCCACCGGCAAGACGTATGCCCGCAACCAAACACGAAGGTTTGCTTCGCTTGCGGTAAGCCTAACCCAAGAGACACGCACGCCGAAGAATGCAAGCCACGTTGCAAGCTTTGTAACGGCCCCCACCCAACCGGGGCGCCGGGCTGCAGCAACCGTTTCAAGTTGCCATATCTGGTAAAGAAGCGGAGATGGGAGAACGCACGACACACGTCATCGACACACGTCAGCATAGCTGTGAACGACAACCCCGCAGAATTCCCGCCCCTGAAAGCTGACCGTCCACTGGAGGAGCGCAAGCGCAGCGCGAGTCGCAGCTGCTTGCGCGGCGTGCAAGGCGGCGACTCCGGCCGCGCCACGTCGCACGGGCGGGAAAGCAGGAGCAGGAGCAAACGGCGCACCGCTCAGTCCGCGCGCCGCGAGTCTCGCTCTCGAGAACGCGCCACGTGGTCCGAAAAGGTAGCTAACCACCACAGAAGCAAAAGCCGAACACCGCAAATCGAAGACACGATGCGAGCTCTACAGCAAGACAACGCAAACCTACGAGCCGAGAACCAAAACCTCAAGGCCCAGGTCAGGGAACTGAAACAAGGACAAGCAGAAATCCTACGACTACTGCGTGCAGGACAACAGCCCGCAGGAACCACAAGAATGGACATCACACAGGCAGCGCAGAGATCACTCACCCCTACGCCGCCACCACAACAGGTACCCGATCAACGATCAGCTACACCACTAATAGCAGAGAGGACCCCCACAACGGAACCTCCATCAACGGCCCCACAACACGAGACGGTAGAAGACATGGAAGAGCATACGGCGGAAATATCCCGCCCCTCTTTCAAAGAACACAGAGCAATGAACAGGGAACGTGAGAGCACCAATGCACGCCTGAACAGACATGAAAAACGCATCGAACTACTAGAGAAGCGCCTAACCGCACTCAAGCTCCGGGTAACCACGGGCTTCGCAGAGACGAAGGCACTACTGACCCAAATTCTTAACAAGAACAACACCACCAATGAAGAGAACAACACCTGCAGCATCCCACAAACATGGACCGAAACCCCACAACCCGCACAAGACTAAGAATCTGGCACTGGAACGCCAACGGGTTCCGGTGTCGGAAGGCGGTACTGCAGCAGCACGTGGCAAGTATCGGGCACCCACCGGACGTTATAATGATACAAGAAACCCACATGGAAGACACACCGACTCTGCCGGGGTACCGAGCCTACTCGAGCCCGCCCAGCGCGCGAGAGCACGGCAAGGGAGCCGCACAGGGGGTGTGCACTTTCGTGCGAAAGGGACTCACCTCTATACACCACGAGAACTTCCTGGGACGCAGCTCCATCGAGCACTGCGTCACCGAAATCGGGCTGGGTAGAAGAAAGCAAGAACCCATATTATTGGCGAATGTCTACAGCAATCCCACACACGGGCAGCAGAAATTCAAGGCACTACTACACAAGACTACAAAGACAAGCCCCAACGGCACGGTGGTGGTGTGCGGCGACTTCAACGCGCCACACAAAGAGCTGGGATACAACCGCACCTCGGCCAAAGGACGAGACCTGCTGGAAGAAGCCTCAAACGCCGGCTTTGTGCTTTACACAGATCCGGGCAACCCTACAAGAATTGGAACGTCGACTACGAGGGACACGAACCCGGACGTCACTTTCGCTCGACTCTCCGGCAAAGCAAGAGGAACGGCGACCTGGCGCAACACTGGCCACACCTGGGCAGTGACCACTACATTATAGAACTGAACGTACCCACAACGGTACACAACGACCAAAAGAAATTCAAGCACAAGCTCACAGACTGGACGCGTTTCCGCGCAACCCTCGATGAAGCCGACAACGACATCGAAGACATCGAGAAGTGAACGGAACGCGTAACCAAAGCAGCCGACTCGGTTACCGCCGAGCTGGACGTAGAAGAGGAAGTACCGCAAATTGACAGCAAGCTGGCTCACATGATCGAGGCTCGCCAATCCCTGCAAAGAAGATGGAAAAAGCAACGGCACAATCGACGGCTACGGAAACGAGTCGCCGAGCTGGGTCGCGCCATTGAAAAATACAGCAGAGAACTATGCACGCAGCAATGGCACGCAACGTGCAGCGCTGCGGACGGACAACTACATAAAGGACAGACTTGGAAGCTGTTGCGACACCTCCTGGACGATAAATCCACGAAAGGCCACCAGCAGCACAGGCTTGCCCAAACGATCTACACTGCCGTCAAGACACTAGGCGAAGAGGAAGCCAGCAAGCGCATCAATGCCAAGTACCTCCCCACAGCGGCCACCGAGATCCACCCCTACCACAATGGACCGCACAACCCAGAACTGGATCGAGAGATCGAAGAATGGAAAGTCCGAGCGGTACTACAAGAGCTCAACTGCAAGTCGGCGGCAGGACCAGACCGGCTTCACAACCGGGCGCTGCGTAACATCAACGATGGGGCGATCGCAGCACTCACAAGATACTTCAACCAATGCTGGAGAGAAGGCAAACTACCGAAACAATGGAAGACGGCTCGCACGGTCCTCATACCGAAGCCCGGCAAGCCACCCTACATTGAAAATGTACGGCCCATCTCCCTGACGTCCTGCGCCGGAAAAGTGATGGAACACATCATGCGTAACAGGTGGAACCACTACCTCGAAGACAAGGGCCTCTACCCGGACGAAATGATCGGCTTTCAAGAGAAGCTCAGTACCCAAGACGCCATGATACAACTCCAGCATGAAATCCTGGAAGTATCAGCTCCCACTCACGACAATAGAGCAGTTCTCGGCCTAGACCTGCAGAGTGCTTTCGACAAGGTACGCCACTCGGCAATCCTGTCGCAGGCCTCGCGGCTAGGACTTGGACGAAGATCCTACAACTACATAAGGGACTTTCTCTCCAACCGAACGGTAAAAATACAAGCGAGTAACCTACAACTAGAAGAAAAGACCCTCGGAAGCGTCGGCACACCGCAGGGCTCCCTGATATCGCCGCTGCTCTTCAACCTGGTCATGATCGGAGTTGCGGAGCGACTAAACGCGCGAGTCCCACACGTCCGTTACACGATCTACGCGGACGACATTACGCTATGGGTTGCCGGCGGCAGCGACGGGTACATCGAAGAAACGCTACAAGAAGCAGTGAACACAATAGAAGATCAGCTGGATGGCACCGGTCTCCGATGCTCGCCACAAAGTCCGAATTCCTGATCGTCCCACCACCCGGGCGATATAGGAAGAAAGCCACTGAAGACTCGGAGAAGATCGTGCTCCGAACCAGAGACGGCATCGTCATTCCGAAAGTCTCTAAGCTCCGTGTCCTAGGCATGGTGCTCGAAGCCGGTAGGAGCAACGGCGTCACCGTCGACAAGATCATCACTAAGATGGGTATCGCCACGCGACTCATCAAGCGAGTTGCGACCCGGCACAGAGGGATGAAGGAGGCCAGCCTACTACGTCTGGTGCAGTCCTTCGCCATCAGCCTTGCTGCCTACGTAGGCGCGTTCCACTACTGGAAAGTACAGGAGCGCGACCGGATAAATGCGGCCATCAGAAGGACATACAAGGCTGCGCTCGGCTTATTCAACTGCACGAGCACAGCCAAGCGGCTCGAGCTGGGGGTGCACAACACCCTCGAAGAAATCGCAGAAGCGCAAAGAACATCTCAGCGCGAGAGACTCCAAACCACACGAACGGGACGAAGCATCCTGGCCAGACTAGGCCAAGGCACGAACACTACTGACAACGAAGCGAAGAGACATCACGCCCTCCCGAAAAGGGCCCTCCACCGACTGGTGGTGGCGCCCCTACCAAAGAACATGCACCCGGAGCACAGCCAAGGCCGACGAGACGCACGAGCCAAGGCCCTCACTGAAGCACATGCCAACGATAACGGCGCCTTATACGTGGACGCCGCTAAATACAAAGACAAAGAAGACACATACGTGGCCGTAGCAATACGCGCCACTACGGGCGAAATCTACAGTGCTTGCAGCGTCCGTGCGAAGCAAGCGCATCAGGCGGAAGAAGCCGCCATTGCGCTGGCCCTCGCCGACAACAAGTGTACAACGATCCTGAGCGACTCGCGCACAGCGGTTCGGAACTACGGCAGAAATAATGTGTGTGCCAGTGCGGTGCGCGTTGTGAAGTGCAGTGACATACAGTGCACCGACGGACTGCGGACTCGTCTCCGATGGTTCCCGGCGCATCAAGGCTGCTTCTTCGGGAGCACCTCCCCAAACCGGAATGAGATGGCGAACGCCGCTGCGCGATGTCTTACTCGCCGCGTGGTGGCACCAGCGTCCCTCGTCTTAGCGGAGGGAGTAGCCACCGACGATGAAGACGACGAAGAAGAAGCCGAACTGGTAACGAGCTACGCGGACGTGCTGGAATGGTACCGGAGCGCACGTCGCTCCATGCCGGACCCACACCCGCAGCTCACCAGAGAACAGGCGGTACTCTACAGACAGCTGCAAACGAACTCGGTGCTCACGCCTGCGCTCGCGCGCTTCATATGCCCCGACGTCTACGAGAGCTCAAAGTGTAGTGTGTGTAACAGTGCGACCGCCACGCTAACTCACGTGTTGTGGGATTGTAAACTGAATGCAGAAGAGGCAGCGGCCTACCCAGGCAGACTGCCAACGGACATTGCCCGTGCCGTAACGGCTCAGGACTCAGAGCAACAACTACAGGCGGTCCAGCGGATCGAGACAGCTCTCGCTCGCCAAACGCGCAGGGACGCACCCGACGGGACCCAGGGGCGACAGCCTCGTGGAGAACGTTGGATCCCCCGGCGTAAGCGTCGAGACGAAACTTGATGACTGCACATATATAGTCGGGTAGCAAGAGGGCCCTGCGTGGCACCCTGCTACCTCCGCCGGTGCTTTAATAAAGTTCATTTCTCTCTCTCTCTCTCTTGCCGGTGCTGCTGCATGTCCAAGTTTATACAGCTGATACAGCTACTATCATTACTCCGTATAGATCTCTACAAATTTGCTATCGCAATTGATGCTTCGCCTTTCAGGTGAAACTGCGACAACTTTTTTATGTTCTCTTTATTTCTGCTCTGGAAAGGGGGTTTCCACCTTTCTTACTGTCTTATGGCATGCCCACGCCAAGTCATCTCTGTCTCATTATTTCATCGTCATTAAAAGCTCTGTGCGCGAGGGCTTCTGAACTCGATGAAACGCCATAGGACACCAATGTGTTACGGTTGCACAAATATTTTTCACATTGGTTGTACCAGAAATTTTTCGCTTTAGGTTTTGTTTAGCAACCCCTATTCATTTGCTTTAAATCGGCTTTAAACTTGATATGCATTTTGGCAAGTACAGGTTTTCCCTAACCTTTAATTTAGCCTTTGATATCAAATAAGCTGGGAAGTAGTTTCCGGGCCCATCATAGGAAAACGCTTTTCAAGTCCTCAAGCAACAGATAAGTCGTTCTCCAGTGCTGAGCAACTTCAATGAAGAATGGGCACCGCGATTCATACTGATGCCAGCCGGGTTGGCTTGGGAGCCGTATTGGTGCAGTCGACCCTGATGGAGGCGAACCTGTCGTTGCGTAGGGCAGCTGCAAGCTGTCAGATGCAGAGCGGCGTTACCACTCGCATATGCTGGAAAGCTCGGTTGTAGTTTACAGTGTCGACGACAGTTCGGGCAGTACATGTTTGGGTGAAAGCTTACGGTCGAAAGTTGGATACTGTTTTCTCAGCGCGAGGTATCCAAGGCACAACAGGAGGACAACGATTTGGCAACTATCATTACTTCACTTGCGGACGGTGGGCAGTAGTAATTTTTTTTTCATGGGAGAAGGCACGTTATATCAGCGTATATGGAAGAAACACCAGTAAGAGAAGCACCATTTATTAACAGCGAAGGGAAGATTCAAATACACTTTTGGTGGCCGTGAATGGAATATAATGTCCACTGGAATATCGTGGGCTGTGAAAGATACCAACCGCACACAGTGCTTCCAGGGTGCAAACCTGGACTGTTCACGCCTATTCCGCTTCCTGACATGATATTCTACACGGCAGGAATAGAATGCATGGGTCCTTTACCAACTATGGCCGCTGGCAACCGCTGCATCTTCGTCGTCGTTGACTACTAGTCAAAATACGCAGAAGCTGCTGCCGTACCGACTGTTACTGTTACACGTGACACCATTCTTACACAACGAGTTTGAATGGCGGCACGGTCTTGAAAAAATGCTTACATCTGATCAGGTAGCCGCTTTGCGTAGCCGGGAACTCGGAACGTGCCTACGTCGCCTAGAGGTATAGCATCGCCAAGCACCCACCTACCACCCGCAGGCTGATGGATGGTCGGAAAGAGTAAACCTGTGGCTACATACATAAAATAACTACACACTGCAGAAAAAATACACCGGGAGATGCATACTAGGGCAAACATCTCAGGGCAGCCTTTGGCAGCTAGTCGGGTCGGCAGCTAGCCAACCTGACAGCGGTCCTCAGTGTGGACACGCCAGTTGTAGTGGGTTCGTTGATGCTGAGAAAAGCGGTCGGCCAGAAGATCAGGGTAGAAGCACTCAAAAATATTCAGCAAGCTCAAAAGACGCCGAAACGCCATTTCGATGGCCGGAATCGTGCGGTACAACGGTACCAAGTCTTTTACGATTTTTCTGGCGAATTTTACTATGAGTAATTCAATTTTTGTTCACTACCGCCTTGCGCCACGCGGAGGGCCTTGTGTGGTTGGGATGGTTCGGGATGACGTGGTTCGGCATGATTATTTCCGCCATACGCCGATGCTTAACTCCGGCGCTGGCACCGACGCCAACGCCGGATTTTCTGCGACACGGGGCCCTTAACGCTGTCGCATTAAAGCAACCAGAAAGCACGCCTATTCGCTGTAGCCCTTTGTGTACCCAGACCTAGTCGGCGAAGTACGACTTAACCACAGCCTACAGACGCGATAGCGTGTGATTGTAATTTGAATATATGAGAAAAAAGCCTGATAAGCAGCCAGGGATCTTTGAATGCTATCGCGTTCCACTATTAAAGGTGAAGCTTACGAGTCCTTCAGTTCTGATGGTGTTTCGCTGTAGTTTGGTTCTAGGCAACATAGGGGGGAATGTTGAAAAACGAGCCTTTCTAAATTTTGATCGGGCTCCATGTCGCAGAAAATACGGTATCGGTGTCGGCGTCAACGGCGTCCAATAACGCTGTCGCGTTCCACTCTTAGAGGTGAAGTTTAAGCGTAATCCTAGTTTTTTTTATGTTCTTTGTGGTGGTTTTTTTTTACGTTGCCCGAGTATAATCGTTAATCGGCAGTGTAATCGTTATTGCTTGAATACTACTAGTATCCAACCCAGTTTCCGGAATTTCTGAAAGTTCAGGAGGGAGACCCCTTAGAGTATTTAAGGGAACACTAAAAATAAATATTAAGTTAAGCTAGATAAATATATTGTCCGTCTAGAAGTCTATTGTCATTTTCTGTGTGCCGATATGTCTCTTTGTTACGTAGAAAATTGCCCCGAAGGTGCCGTTGCTGTTCCTTAATTTAAAGCACCCCCTACTAAAGGAATGAGATGACGCAATCTCCACGTGACCGTTCTGTGGCGCTCATTGTGTATCAGCCAATGCTGACGCCACAGGAGAGGTGCGATAGTCCACAACAGGTGGCGCCACTCTGATTTTCAAATTTGCGTGATTTTCTAATTTACAAAAACTCTGTCCTCGCTACAAATTGTGAATTGGTTTTTACAGAAACCTAATCTGTCAACCTAGGTCATTTTTCTTTAGTGTCCTTTTAAAATTGCAAGAAATACGAGGAGTTTCGGTGACATGTAAAAACTGCAAAAACACAAGGTGTATCTTGGAAGCAGTGCTTATATGTAGGGGTAATCAAATGGCTTCAAGCAGATTTTGCTATAACTTTTTTTAAACTTTGTAGTAAACTTCTGTGCACTTTTTCAAATAAAGTCTCCTGGACTTGATGGATACGATATATTTGCAGTTTAGATGGCTCTGTAAAGACAAGTTATAAAAAAAGCTTGTGCAACTGCTGATGCTGAAATGAATGAGTCCTACATTGAAATGCATTGAGCAACGGCTCTAACGATACCGCTGTTCCAATGAGTTCCGTTTCTCAGCGTTTCCGCTAAGATAAAATCGTAGTGCATTTTAAAAGCGAAGCTCTTCTACGCGAACCACGCTGCGTTTCACGACTGTGGGAGCTGCGTGACTGTTCTGTCGCCAAAGAAGCGCGGTAGGCGTGCGTCACGCCCTTTGGGTTCCTTCCGATCTATCAAAGGCGTCCATCGTACTGCTACAGTAGTCATCGACTCCGCCTAACAAAAGTCTCGGTATGATTTGTTTGTGTGTGTGTTTGTGTGCGTGCGTGGGTGTGTGTACTCGTGTTTCGACTCTTTATGCACTCCCACAGAGCTTCGCTGTATATAGATTCCAACTCATTGGATCAGCCGCCTATGTTTTACAGCGAAACTGTTTATGGCTAGGCTTTCGTGCATTTTCGACCCTTAATGAAACTTTGTAAATATTCCCACACAGTAACACACGTGTGTGTGTTACTGTGTGTGCTGTTAAGTATTTCTCACTGTATATATCATAATTATCACCTAACACCTGGAGTAGCATGTGAGAAGAACAGCCAAACTAACATCTCGAGCCTATCATTAAATCACGTTTCTCTCTCTCTCTCGTGTGTGTCTGCAAAATTGTGGACAGAAACTGGTGATAGTGCAGAAAGGGTCCAAGCGCAATGGCACATACTCCTGTGGATTCTGGTTTTTGGGCTCCGGGACCGGTAAGGCACCCTAGAACTACCCTTGTCACATCTGGGACCCAAAGAAGTCCTAGAAACAAAGGCGAAGCCTAATTAAGCGTACTCCAAGTTTTCTTATGTTCTTTCTGGTTGTTTTCTTACGTTGCGCGAACACGCCTCAAGCATCCTTTTGGCTAAGAAGCAGATCGGTTGTCACCCTTGTACTTGGGAGTTCAACAGGTCCCAGGTGCCGCAGGCGCACTTTACGGCGCGTTTTTTCAGTTCTTAACCCCCGGAGCTCATCACCTGGGGGTATGTGCACCATGAAGCGTGTATATAAAACAATGTGCCGTTCTCCATCTTGAATTTCACTTCTCTCGTCGTAATGTGAAGGCCGTATGTTGTGCTTACTACCGGCGACGATTACATTCTCGTCTCGATTCCTGGCTTCACTCTTCGTAGGCACGTTGCTCATCAGGATTCCATATTATACGCGGCCTCTCAATTCAGTGTCACCTGTGTGTCTTGTTGCACGCTCTCTTAATTGAAATGTGTTCAAAATATACTTCTCATTCAGGTTATGATCAGAACGCTTTTAGCAAAATTGTATGCGTGCATGCGCACAGGCTTGACTTATACATGCCGTTTTAACATTCAGCTTAGTAGCTATAATTAAAAGATAATTAGTAAAACTGTAGGTAAATTATTTAAACATAGCATACGATTTTTAAATTCTATTGTTGCTTGGTTATTATAAGAAAGAGTTCACAAATATGTGTCTTAGAATGAGGTTTAGGTGCGTCAGTTACTGGGTGCCTGTAGATTTTTGCCACAGCTGTATCTTGTATCTTAAGATACGCGAGACTTCGTATAATATATCGAAACAACAGATACTGATACACGTCTTCCCGAATGTGTGATGATACAGATTCTAGTTACCCAAAGAGTATCTTAAGTTGGTGTCTAAGATACATGTGTCTTAAGAACATCCCAGCCCTGCTTCTACCAAACAACGCTGCCGTTCCTGCTCAACCGCATCTCCTTAAGACTCCGAACTTCAGAATCGCCAAGTGATCAGAAAAAAATTATGGTACATCCCTCTTTCATAGGAATCGGTAGAACGCGGAAGTCAAACTTGTATCCACAGAAGCTCTTGCATGTTTGCTTCGCGCATCGCCTCGTGTTGGCGAGCGGCGTTGAAAGCCGCCATGCGTCTCAACACGATGACTTGCTCGGGAGAGTGTGATAAGGACGGTCTAAGCCGCCTGTCGGTAAATGCGTCCGTGGCATAATGGTTTCAACGTCGGGCTTAGCGCACTTTGAGTTCCTGGGCCCGAATCTTGCGTCGGACACTTTTAATAATGTTTATGTTACTATTTATAACAAAGTTCTTCGTTGAAAAGGGCGAGTCCACAAAGTCGCAAAGTCGTTCACACTTGGTTCCTTGCTCTGTGGCTACACCGCGTTGGAGCATCCGCTGCGCTGTGACCACCGAAGCGTTCCCTGCCGGAACTCGTTAGTGTCCCACAACCCAGTACTTCGCCTGACCGCTCCTAGATGGCAGCACGTCCCTTTCGTTACATCCGGATGCCATTCGCGAAAGCCGGCATAGAACACTTTCGTGTTAAATTGAGTGCACTAACCACTCAGAACCTGCAATTCAGGACACTGTAGTTTTTGGATTGCTCCAACTGTAACGCCTTGATACGCACATGTAGCGTCATACACTTGTGACGACTGAAGTGTTGCATGCTATGACCGCTTGTGGTGTTTTTTAGCACTTCCCCGCAGCCTCTGCCTGTGCGCGTCTCTTGTCGAGATATGGCGTTTCGCTTTCTCTAAAGTCCCTAGATATTTTCTTGCTTTTTTTTAAGAGCAGAAAATCTAGGGGCTTAAGTTTTGCAGGCTCCCGACAGCTTCGATTTGACTGACTACTATAGTGATTACAGTGCTTCGGGTTCGCATGATTCTGAAGACAGTGGTCCGAACAATATCTGGCCTTCGTGAGTTGAGAAAGCGGAGAAGAAAGCGCAAGTACGCCGCCACTGTCATGTCATGGTTGTTATGTTGTCCTTATTGTGTTTTCATGCTGGCTTTGTCACGCTGTCATGATTTTATGGTCGTCATGTTATGTTGGTGATGCTGCGGTCATGATTTCGCCGTCGTCATCTCCACCTTTGTCATTTAACTATCATTACGCCGCCATGTTCATCGTCGTCAGTCTGCCATGCCCTCTTACCTGTTACCCTTTGTACGGAATCACGTGACGGCGGCCCACGAGCCATGCTGTCGCCCTTACACTTACAAGGAAAAGCGAAGGCGAAGTGTGCGTGTCACGAGCCAAATGCACGCGGTGCAGTGCTGATGATGCTAGCGCATTATGAGGAAATGCAGTGCTGAAGCTCACGCTACGTATTGCATTATCTATCATCCCTCCTTTTCGACCGCTTCCCTGCTCCCTTGGCCACAGTAAAAAGCTAGAGTATACTTGCAAAAGTCAATGCGTCACTTCCCTGTTAATACCTACATTTTTTCCCTATTAGTCATAGGAGTTAAAACACATATTTTGCACGAACTGTGCTTCCCCGGTGTCGCCTTATTTTCGAAAAGTGCGGTAGCGCTAAAGAAATACCTCGTTCGACTAAACATGGAAACCCAGAGCGTCTGTGTGGTCCAGCCTCGAAGCATGAATGTACCCTTACGTTGGAGAGTTGGCTCCATTGGCAGTTTGCTCATTGCGCAAATCATGTAATGGCAGGGTTGCCAGCCCTAGGGAAATTTTCTGAATAAACTGTATTAAAATATCGTGGAGACCAGTTGTGCCTCGAAGGTGGAGTCCTTAGACCGGGGCCCCATAGGTAGCAGCCACCGCCTCGGCACGGTCGACCAGCCATTGCTGGCCAGTCGCCAGTCCCGTCGGTCAGCCGCTCCTCTAAGGAGGTCAGGGTGGGGTTTGGAGCGGGATAAAGCCCCTATATATAAAAGAAGCATCACGCTTTGAAGAATGCCGCCGCCTCCTCGCACACCCTGTCCGAGGCCGACGCCGCGTTGGTATTGGCCTAATGGCATCACGTGGACCGCCGAGCCGCCGGACGCTGGCTGCGTTTGTTTACGATCACGCTCCGTCGCCATTTTCGCTTGGTAAGCGTCTACCGACTGGCGAGGAGCGCACGTTGGTACCGTTGCTCTTCCTTGTTGTTTAAGTTTGAGAATGCGTTAAACTAAGTTTTGTGGCAAGTGCGACGTCGCTTCAAGACATTTTCCATAACCATGGCTTGCTGCGCCTTTGGCATGCCAAAATACTTCTAGCAAAGGCAAGCGACTCTTCTCGATACCGTCCGGTAAGGGCGACGGGTTAAGAAGAAAGACGTGGATTCATCGAATTGGCAGGAAGAACTTCAGACCAACACCCTCCGCACGACTATGCGAGGTAAGTTGCGAGTACGTGTACTTTGGTGTATTTGGACGTGTATTCGGCGCGCTTAATCGTTTTGTACGCCTACAGGCTTGCATGCGCGGGCACGCGAGCCTTCGCGCGTGCTTAGAAGATTGGCAAGCGCGCATGATGACGGCTTTGTATCTTGTAATGCCCTATCGAACCTTCAAAGCAGCGGTTGTTTGTGCCCTCTGCCAGCCTTTTTGCGTCATAGCTGATACGCGTCGCGAATTCACGTGGTATGGACGGTGCGGATTATTTAGGTTACCGAGGGCTTGCTGGAGGCCAAGATGTTGACATTCGATCACAAACTTATTATTTACACCAATTCGCAACAAGATCTTGCGACACGCGCTTGACAAATGTTACGTACCTGATTGTAGCGCACGCGATACATTCGGAGTCGTCATCGTTTAGGTACTTAAAAAAAGTTTTCAAAACAGGAATAAACGAAAACCTGCCGTCACTGAATTTATATAACCCTCCTTACAGAAATTCTATGCTGTACACGAAGTTACTCGAAGCTAGAAAGCAAACGCAAACGCTCAAACGCACCGCCTAGCTAAGCACGCATTCACTCTGCGAAAGGTCGTCTGCTATGCTCGAGCGGTGTAGGCGGCGCCACGGTCGAGGAGCGAGCGCGAAAGAGAGGAGAATCGAGGAGGAGGGAAGGTGGAGGAGGAGAGTGTCGCTACTTTTTTATATAGGGGCTTTAGAGCGGGATGGAGGTTGCGAATGTCTTGGCAAAGCCAGACCTATGCAGTAGGGTGGGGCGGTCACCGCAATGTGGGCATTGAGCTGAACCACGGGAGGGATAGAGGTGGGAATTGAAAAAGGGGCGTCCGACAAGTATTCGTCTGTAGTTGTCGCCAACAGACAGCCTGTCGGCAAGTAAGGGAGGGATCAGGTGGGGCGGTAGTGTTGCCGAGTTAGTCGTATCTGAGCAAGTTGGGATGCGTACGAGAAAGGTTGCGGTCGGATGATGGCAGAGCGATCACCAGCGGCTTAGTATGAGAGTTCTCGAGCCAGCGCAAGAGCGCGCTAATTACCGGGGATCGCTGCGTGCCCAGGCACCCAGATCAACCGAAAAGTATGAGATGTGGATGATAGGAAGGACTCTAGTGTGGACGTGGTGGTGGGATGCAAAGTGTTGAATAGAAAACGCTGACAAGCCGCCTGGGAGTATGATTGGGGGTAGAAGGAGGGAGAGAAGAGGTAGAAATCGCCCGTTCTTCAAGGAGGGCGACATCGGTTAATGCACGTTCCGAGGCTGCGAATATGGTCATGAGATCAGAGTCCACTACTACCGTGGCTCCCCCGCGTTCATCCGCTGGGCTGGCGTCAGTGAAGAGCACGCTAACCGCGCTGCAGCCCACGGGATATTCGCACCGCAAGTAACGCGACCGATGATCCCGGTGGGAAGCATGGCGAGTTGGCTGCATATGGAAGGGAATAGGAGATACCATGAGCTTGGCACGCGCGGCGGGGGATAGGGCCGTATAAGGACAGCAGGACTAGGAGGGTGACCAAGTGAACTAAGAAGATTCCGTCCTTGGGGTGTAGGATGCAAGCAAGTCAGCTGGGCGGCCTGTTGGGCTTCTAGAAGTTCCTTTAAAGTTTTGGCACCCCAAGTCGCTCCAAGTTAAGGGTAGCCGCCTGAATAAAAAGGCCAAGTGCAACTTTCTGCGCGTTGCGTAGTAGGGTAGACGTACGTGCGCGTTCAGTACGAGTTAGGTTGTGATAAGGTGGGTGGTATAATACGCGTGAGTGCATCAAGGCCTGTACAAGGCGTAAAGCATCAGCCTCTTTGAAGCCATGTCGGCGGTTAGATACCCGCCGAAGCATATGGATGATTTGGTTACATTGGGTGGTAAGTTGGCGGAGGGTATGTGTTGCTTTCTCGTTGGCTTGTAAAGTGAAGCCAAGCACCTTTATGTACGATTTACGTGGAACTAGTTTCGCATCTAATGCGATGTTAAAAGACAAGTCTTTCTGTCCGCAAGCGTGTTTTGTGACGAGCAGTAGCTCCGACTTGGCAGGGGAACATGTGAGACCTCCACGCCGGATGCATTGCTCTATGGTGGTAGCTGCTGCCTACAACTGGGTTTCAATGTGTCCGAGAGAGCGTGTGGTAACCCAGACAGTGATATCGTCTGTATAAATAGCATGACGAACATCCGAGATCTGATCGAGGAGGGGAGGGAGACCTCTCATGGCAAGGTGGAGCTGGAGTGAAGATAGCACGTAGCCTTGTGGAGTGCCGCGGTTTGTGACAGGTTCAGTAGGGTAGCGGAGATCACCGATGACAAGGCTGGCAGATCGGTCACGAAGAAAGTTTCGGACATAGTTATACACCTTCGCGCCGCAGCCAGTAGCTGCTAACTGTTCAAGAATCAAATCGTGGCAGAGGTTATCGAACGCCGCCTTACAGTTTATGGCTAACACGGCGCGGTATTGCGCAGAATTTGGTAAGTATATGACATCGTGTTTTAGGCAGAGCATTGTGTCCTGTGTAGGTATGCCACCCCGATAACCATAAAGCGTGTCGGGAAGCGCGCAGGTGCCAGAAAGAAATTTATATAAGCGGAGCTGCACCATAATTCTCGAGCACATTTGCCGAGGCACGAGGTGAGATGAAATCGGGCGCATGTTCTCTAAGGAGAGGGGTTTTCCCTGGCTTGGGAATCAGAACTACTGTGGCCTCTTTCCACGCTTTTGGTAAGGTACCGGATTCCCATACCTCATTCAAGTAAGTCGTAATTTATTGGTGTCAGAATCAGAGAGGTTATAAAGAAACGAATACCTGATTCGGTCGGGACCAGGGGATGTGCTTACGGCGTGTGTCGGTGAGCACTGCGCGAAGCTCAGTGACAGTTATAGGCGCGTTAATAGAAGCTAGTCGTGTTCGGAGGAGCACGTGTAGTCCGCGTAGCTTGGCGCGTCTGGTGGTGGGAGATACCGCCGTCGTAACTGTACAAGGCATTCGATGTCTGGAATGTTAGTTCTGTGGAGAAGTTTTCTAATGCTTCTGCATTTCTCTGATTTTGCTTGCCCGCACTCTTTTAGATGGCGTAGCAGAGACCAGGTACGAGCAGTACTCAGATTTTCATTAAGTTTATCACAAAGTGGGTGCCAGTTTTGATTGGTAAGGCTCTCAGCGTAACGAGCAGCCTCAACAGAGAGCTGTGCGATGCGCAGCCTCAGCTTCCTGTTATGACGCTGGCGGCGTCACCGTTTGGTTAAGCTACGGCGCGCATCCCATAAGTGGACGCGGTGGGCATCAATGTCTGGTGCATTAGGCGTAGTGGTGAGGGTGCGCGGGTGAAAATCTAGCCGGGTTTGCACTGTCTGAACCCAGTCACCCAAGCTTCGCAGTTTTTCCTCACTCGTAAATCTTCCCAGTCTAAGAACTTGTCTTGTTCCGAGACTTGCCATGTCTCGGTCAGCAGTATTAAATTTGCCTTCATCGAGGGAGCAACAGAGTTAAGCCGATTGCCAGTCTTTCTATAACGCTTCTTTCACTGCAGTGAATAGCATTGCAGAGATTACGTCTCCTTGCTGACCCCTTTCTGATAGGTAACTTTCTACTCTTTTTGAGGAGAGCCAATGTAGCTGTGGAATTGTTGTAGATATTTCCTGAGATATTCACGTATGCCACCTGAACTCCTAGATTACACAATGCCTCCTATGACTGCTGGTATCTCTACGGAATCAAATGCCTTTTCATTATCTATGAAAGTCATGCAGAGAGGTCTATTCTACTCCGCAGATTTCTCGATTACCTGATTGATGAGATGGATGTGATGCATGTTATATTTTCCCTTCCTGAAGCCAGCCTGTTCTCTTGGTTGATTGAAGTGAAGTGTTGCCCTGATCCACTCCGTGCCCTGGTCCTATTGAAAGCTATCTTGATGAATATTTTATACAGCACTGAAAGCAAGCTAATGGGCCTATAATTTTTATTCTCTAACATCTCTTTTCTTTTGGATTACTCTAATGTTGGCATTCTTCCAGTTCTGTGGTGCACTTGAAGTCATAAGTCATTGCATGTGAAGGGCCGCAAGCTTTTCAAGCATGATATCACCTCCATCTTTGATTAAGACGACTGTTATTCCATCTTCTACAACCGCGTTTCCCCGCTCATGTCTTGCGAAGCCCTTCTAACTTCATCGCTGGTTATAGAAGGAGCCTTGTGTCCTGTTCATCACTACATCGAATGAAAGTAGCTTCGATGCTCTGGGTATTGTACAGGTCAGTATAGAATTCTACCGCTGTTGTACTATATCAAAGAATTTGCTGATGATAATACCTTGCTTATCTTTCAGTGCATACGTCTTGCGTCATCCTATGCCAAGTTTTCTTCTAACTGATTTCATGCTGCGCCCAATATTTACGGCTTCCTGGATCTTTCCCGCGTTATAATTTCGAATATCTCTTACTTTATTCTTGTTTATAAGTTCTGACAGTTAAGCGAATTCTATCTGATCTCTTGAATTTGACACTTTCATGCTTTGTCGTTTCTTTATTAGGTCCTTTGTTACTTCGGAGAGCTTACCTACTGGTTGCCTTGTTGCCTTACCTCCCACGTCAATTGGTGCTTCTGAGATCAGTATAGTTACGGTTTCATTAATTTCCTCTATGTTTTCTTCATCCTTCTGTTTGAAAGCTGCATGTTTGTTTGCAAGCACCAGCCTGAATTGGTCTATTATTACCCTTACTGCGTCAAGGTTGGCCTGTTCTTTCTTGGCTAATTTTACTCTTTCTCTCTTCAAATTGAGAGAAATCCTAGCCCTTACTAACCTATGGTCACAGTACTTTACCTTACGTAACACTTCTACATCCTCTACTGTGCTGGGATCTGCCGAGAGTGTGAAATCTGTTTCATTTCTTGTTTCTCCATTAGGGCTTTTCCAGGTACCCTCCATGTTGCTATGCTTCCTGTAGAAGGTATTCATTATTCGGAGCCTATTCCTTTCCGCGAATTCTACCAGCATCTCTCCTGTAGCGTTTCTGCTTTTTCACCACTTTTGCTTTGAAGTCGCCCATGACGACAGTATACTAAGTTTGCCCCTTTCTCATCGCTAATTCAACATCTTCATAAAACTGTTATATTTCTTTATCATCTTGACAGGAGGTTGGAGCGTAGCCTTGTACTACATTTACTCTATACCACCTGTTCAGCTTCGTTACTACGACTGCTACCCTTTCATTAATGCTGTAGAATTCGTCAATGTTTTCCGGCTATGCCTTTATGGATTATAAATCCTACCCCGTATTCTCTTGTATCTGGAAGACCTCTGTTGCAGAGGACGTGGCTGTTAGTCACCACTGTGTAAGCCTCGCCAGTTTTTCTAACCTCACTAAGGCCAATAATACACCAGGCAATGCTTGTTAATTCCTCAAACAGCCCTGCTAAGCTAACCTCACTCGAGCGCATTCTTGTTTTGAACGTTCCCAGGTTCAGTTTGCAGCGGCGTCCTGTCCGGATCCTGAGATTCTTAGCACCCTCTGCTGGGTCCCAGGTCTAACCGCCGCCTTGGTCAGGTCCTCCACAGCCGTTGGGACTGAGGGCCATGGGTGATTTGTAGAAGTCATGAGGGAGGTAATGGACGAATACTGCACCATGGAGGCCAATTCCTGTTCTGGTGAGCGACTGCTATGTTGAAGGTTAGTGGGTATTCCTGATTTGGTTGCACCTGGACTAGTATAGCCCCGCTGGCTCTCGGCAATCTTCTTGCCGGTGTCAGGTGCCACTGCCTGACACCGGCAGTTTCGAGCCTGGAAATGCAGTGAACGGGAGGAGGATTCGAACCTATGACCTTCGGACCTCTGCTCCACGCCACACGCAGGGACGTGAGTTCCAACACAAACATGCTGTCGTCGTCATGCCAGTTTCGTCATATTCAGTTTCAGTTTATTATTCGTTCATCCAATTAGTTACAAAAAATGATATACAGACAAGGGTCCTATAGTCGGAGACTTCACCGGAACCCTTGATTAATTGTTATATAAAAAATAAAGCGCAATACAGAGCAGGGAAACAGCAAAATGGAATAAGCAAAAAAACACACAATGATAGCTGATTACACAGCTGCAAATTAGCAAAATAACATTATACAAAATAAAACGATGACAACATATAGTCGTCATCGCTAAACCGCTATGCAAAAACGACATATAGTCGACATACGGCGAAGCTTAAGCGTCCCCAAATTTTCACAGCGAACCTGTTGAGGCCAGCCGTAATTTGTGGTTCGTATCAAGAGACTATCGAGAAATAAACTTTCTTGCCGAGGCGGGATTCGAACGCGCGTACCCACGATCGCAACGCGAGCGTCGTAATCAGTATACGCTATATCGACACTTTTCTTTCTACATTCGCAGAACATGTATTTATGCGAACCACATGATTGCGTGCGAGCGTCGTCGTCTTCCCCCACAGCTGGCGCGTTCGCACGCTCGTGCTCTGCAACGTGAAGAAGAAGTTTTGCGCGCTACGGTCGGGAAAGAGATAAAGAAAATGAGAGCGAGAGAGAGAGACACGCATTCACGGATCGAGTCTGCTGGAACGCGTTGTAGGCACTGCAACTGCGGTGGAACGCGGTGTCGGCATTGCAACGCGATGTCGGTGCTTGCAAGCTGCGCTATGCAACGCGCAGTGACGGCCGTAAGTCGGAGATGCGCGAAAAGAAATTATCGTCATCTTGAGTAATAAATCAAATGTTCGCGCGCACTTCCGGAAAATGCTGGGCTACAATCGCCCAGCTTCGCGGTTTCAAACGGTTTTTTGTTTAGTTCTGTCTTTTTTTCTCTTTAGTTTTCGAGTTGTTTTTCCCCATGACTGTCCTATTAGCCCCGAGAACGATCTACAGGGGCGCTGCGAGCGCCGCTCACGTGACGTCAGGGCACGGACTCGCGCCTGTCGTCTGCTGCCGTTCGGGCAGTGTCCGGGCGCCTGCTGCAGTGTTTCCGTTCCTGTGCTTGTATACTTTTGATGGTCATCTCAAATACATCTTATGACGCCTTCATTCGCGCAAACTTATTCAAAGAGCTTATTTCCTTGGCGACAATTTATTTCTCAAGGACAACGCTGCAGTGCCAGCCGAAGGAGCTCAGACCAGCCCATTGCGTGTTTTTCATGCGCGGATCTAGACATTGCAGATTGAGGGACTAATGAAAAAGCATAAATAGCACGTGACTAATAAAAGCAATAAACGCAAGAACATATCACATAGGGATCCAGTTAGGATACCGTACCTGCAGTGGTGCAACGAGCATGTCACTGTCTGCTAGATATGAACTGGACTGGACTGGACAAACTTTATTTGGGTCCTGCAGGACGCGCTTAGGGCGTAGTGGGCGTCTCCCACGTAGGGATCGACAGGGAATACCTGGCGGTCGCTTCGTGGGCCTGCTGGACGGCCCATTGCTGGTCGGCGAGAAGCGAGTTTCTGAGGGACTTCTCCCACTTGTCCGAGGTAGAGTCGGGATGAGCGTTTCTACACTCCCAGAGCATGTCTGCTAGATATGACTGCTACATTTACCTTGATTTTAACCCATTAAAACGTGTTTGTTTATGACGAGTAGCGCATGGTATAATATCTCATTTTTCATTTCTAAACGCTCGACAATAACACGAGGACCTGACACTGCAGTTTAGATTCAATCAGCATCACTTGTTTCTTTAACTGCTTCTCAACGTTAGGCCGTTCTTCATCGGTTAATGTTAATTTGCGGTAATTTGAAGTAAAGGTAATTGAGGCTTACAGCTATTTGCAGAATACGCAAAAGAATGTACCAATATTTATTCACGGTTCCGTGCTACATGTTCAACTCACTTGTGCAATTTACTGCCGCTTGTTTCTTGAGAAATAGACGTCACGAATCTGTTTGGCGAACTCACACAGGCTGCTCGGCCCAAATTTTTCATTGAAATATGCCTTTTGGACCATATGGCTGCAGCTAGAAAGAAGCCGAAGCTTCATTCATTAGCAGTATGAGGCTTATTGAAGATAACCATATTGCCCTGTGGAGGTCAAAAATCAAGTGAATTCATTTGAGGCTTGTGGTGTCTTCTCTGTGGGTAGGGTATGTGAGGTTCTCTTTTATGTACTCACGAAGCGAATAGTTCTCAGTTTGTGTAGTTAGACAACGCAGGATCGAGACATGGTGAGGCAAAAGGCGTTTGAATTTTCCCCTTCAGTGCAGCCTAAGCTGCGCTGTATAGCCTTGAGTATACCTTAGGCATTGCTATGGGCGCTTAAAGAACTGCTTCATGGTTTCAATTCGAAGTTGTAGTGAACTGATGGGTTTCGCGAATAATGCATCCTCGCCTTATCGACAGTCGGTAGATTTATTTGCGTAAAGGCTGTGCCATGATGTCGATAAAGGCAACTGAGGGTCACTATGAAACATTTTCTCGCTTGCAATTGATAGGCTCTCGATCTTAACCACGAAACTGTTCTTTCAGGTGATTACTGCTATGGTATTCGTGTAGTATATACATACGATACGTGATGCGCTGTCCTGTAAACAGCCATGAGCAATGCGTTTCCTAGGTGCCTGTTTCAGAGAACGGTGAAACTATTAGCAAACGCTTTCATGCGAAATGCGCGCCTAAGTTTTCCTTTTACGCATTAATAAAGTACCCATATTTGACTAGAACAACTCACCATAGTAATAAGAATCATCATAAAAGATTCGCTGTGCAGCTTCCTTCCAACACGTATTTATAATATTGACATCAAATACCAATACCAAGCTTTTTCTTCCTTGTGAAATGCAATGTCTCTCATAGCTAAGCACTAAGGGAATGTTAAGTGTTTTGCGGAGTATCATACACAACTTCGTGTGTTGAATTTGCGGACATCCTTTTTACGCAAAGTTTATGGACAGACACTGTGCATATACGCATTGCAAAACCAGTAGACCCCTTCAATGCTACATACCTGGCGATATCCATGCCGCCAATTTTTACGACTCGCGGTTTTGAAGAACAAACTGCCGTTCAGGCATGACAGTAAAAAGAAGCCGACATATCTGCCAATAAGTACGGCTCGAGCCACCAATACTCCAAGCATGCACGAAGGGAACGAGCGTGCGCAGCAGCCGAGCGAGCGCCGTCCTGTCCGTGACGTCACTCGTAGAGGGCGCCACTCCAAGTTCTCGCCGCTAATGGACCTGCCGTGGTGTATTTTAGGTGTTCACTTCATCTCTACTTTCTGTTATTGTTTGCTTATTTTCCACTTTATTTTTTATGTTATCTTTATTTCTGCTCTGGAAAGGGGGGTTTCCACTTTTCTTACTGTCTTATGGCATGCCCACGCCAAGTCATCTCTGTCTCATTACTTCATCGTCATTAAAAGCTCTGTGCGCGAGGGCTTCTGAACTCGATGAAACGCCATAGGACACCAATGCGTTACCATTGCACAAATAATTCTCACATTGGTTCTACCACAAATTTTTCGCTTTAGGTTTTGTTTAACAACTCCTACTCATTTGCTTTTAATTGGATTTAAACTTGGTATGCATTTTTCCAGGCACAAGTTATCCCCAACATTTCATTTTGCCTTTGATATCAAATAAGCTGTGAAGTAGTTATCCGGAGCCCATCACAGGAAAACGCTTTTGAAGTCCTCAAGCAACAGATAACTCGTTCTCCAGTGCTGAGCCACTTCAATGAAGAATGGGCACCACGATTCATACTGATGCCAGCCAGGTTGGCTTGGGAGCCGTATTGGTGCAGTCGACCCTGATGGAGGCGAACCTGTCGTGCGTACGGAAGCTGCAAGCTGTCGGATGCAGAGCAGCGTTACCACCCGCATATGCTGGAAAGCTTGGTTGTATTGTAGTTTACAGTGTCGACGACCAGTTCAGGCACTACATATTTGGGCAAAAGTTTAGGGTCAAAAGGTAGATACCGTTTTCTCAGCGGGATGTATCCGAGGCACAACAGGAGGACAGCGATTTGGCAACTATCATTGCTTCAATTGCGGACGTTGGGCACAATTCTATTTTTTTCTTTCATGGGAGAAGGCGCATTATATCAGCATATGTGGAAGAAACACCAGCAAGAGGAGCAGCATTTATTAACAGCGAAGGGAAGATTCAAATACGCTTTTGGTGGCCGTGAATGGAAACTAATGTCCACTCGAATATCGCGAGCTGTGAAATCTAGCAACCGCACACAGTGCATCCAGGGTGCAAACTTGGACTGTTCACGCCTATTTCACTTCCCGACATGATATCCTACACGGCAGGAATAGAACGCATGGGTCCTTTACCAGCTATGGCCGCTGGCAACCGCTGTATCTTGGTCGTCGTTGACTACTTCTCAAAATACGCAGAAGCTGCTGCCGTACCCACTGTTACTGTTACACGTGACTAATTCTTACACAACGAGTTTGAATGGCGGCACGGTCTTGCAAAAATGCTTACATCTGATCAGGTAGCCGCTTTGCGTAGCCGGGAACTCGGAACGTGCCTCCGCCGCCTAGAGGTATAGCATCGCCAAGCATCCACCTACCACCCGCAGGCTGATGGATGGTCGGAAAGAGTAAACCTGTGGCTAAATACATAAAATAACTACACACTGCAGAAAAAATACACCGGGACATGCATACTAGGGCAAACGTCTCAGGGCAGCCGTTGGCAGCTAGTCGGGTCAGCAGCTAGCCAACCTGACAGCGGTCCTCAGTGTGGACACGCCCATTCTAGTGGGTTCGTCGATGCTGAGAAAAGCGGTCGGCCAGAAGGTCAGGGTAGAAGCACTCAAGAATATTCAGCAAGCTCAAAAGACGCAGAAACGCCATTTCGATGGCCGGCATCGTGCGGTACAACGGTATCAAGTCATTTACAATTTTTCTGGCGAATTTTACTATGAGTAATTCAATTTTTGTTCACTACCGCCTCGCGCCACGCGGAGGGCCTTGTGTGGTCGGTATGGTTCGGGATGACGTGGTTCGGCATGATCATTTCCGCCAGACGCCGATGCTTAACACCGACGCCGACACCGACACCGACGCCGAGGCTGGATTTTCTGCGACACGGGGCCCTTACCGCTGTCGCATCAAAACAACCAGAAAGCACGCCTATTCGCTGTAGCCCTTTGTGTACCCAGACCTAGTCGGCGAAGTACGACTTTACCACAGCCTACAGACGCGATAGCGTGTGATTGTAATTTGAATATATGAGAAAAAAGCCTGATAAGCAGCCAGGGATCTTTGAATGCTATTGCGTTCCACTATTAAAGCTGAAGCTTACGACTCCTTCAGTTCTGATAGTGTTTCGCTGTAGCTTGGTTCTAGGCAACATAGGGGGGAATGTTGAAAAACGAGCCTTTCTAAATTTTGATCGGGCTCCATGTCGCAGAAAATAGGGTATCGGTGTCGGCGTCAACGGGGTCCAATAACGCTATCGCGTTCCACTCTTAAAGGTGAAGATTAAGCGTAATCCTAGTTTTTTTTTGTGTTCTTTCTGGTTGTTTTTCTTTTTTACGTTGCGCGAACACGCCTCAAGCGGCAGCATAATCGTTATTGTTTGAATGCTACTAGTATTCAACCCAGTTTCCGGAATTTCTGAAAGACACTTGTTCAGGAAGGAGACCCCTTAGAGTATTTAAGGGAACACTAAAAATAAATATTAAGTTAAGCTAGATAAACATATTGTCCGTCTAGAAGTCTATGATCATTTTCTGTGTGCCGATATGTATCTTTGTTGCGTAGAAAATTTTCCCGGAAGGTCCCGTTGCTGTTCCTTAATTTAAAGCACCCGCTACTAAACGGACGAGTTGACGCAATCTCTACGTGACCTTTCTGTGGCACACATTGCGTACCAGCCAATGCAGACGCCACAGGAGAGGTGCCACAGTCCACAACAGGTGGTGCCACTCTGATTTTCAAATTTGCGTCATTTTCTAATTTGCAAAAACTCTGTCCTCGCTACAAATTACGAATTGGTTTTTACAGAAACCTAATCTGTCAACCTAGGTCATTTGCCTTTGGTGTCCTTTTAAAATTGCAAGAAATGCGAGGAGTTTCGGTAACATGTAAAAACTGCACAAACATAAGGTGGAACTTGGAAGGAGTGCTTATATGTAGGGGTAATCAAATGGCTTCAAGCACTTTTTTTAAACTTTGTAGTAAACTTCTATGCACATTTTCAAATAAAGTTTCCTGGACTTGATGGATACGATATATTTGCAGTTTAGATGGCTCTGTAAAAGACAAGTTACAAAAAATGCTTGTGCAACTGCTGATGCTGAAATGAATGAGTCCTACATTGAAATGCATTGAGCACCGGCTCCAACGATACCGCCATCCCTATGAGTTCCTTTTCTCAGCGTTTCCGCTAAGATAAAATTGTATTGCATGTTAAAAGCGAAGCTCTTCTACGCGAAGCACGCTGCGTTTAATGACTGTGGGAGCTGCGTGGCTGTTCTGTCGCCAAAGAAGCGCGGGAGGCATGCGTCACGCCCTTTGGGTTCCTTCCGATCTATCAAAGGCGTCCGTCGTACTCTACAGTAGTCATCAACTCCGCCTAACAAAAGTCTCGGTATGATTTGTTTGTGCGTGTGTTTGTGTGCGTGCGTGGGTGTGTGTACTCGTGTTTCGACTCTTTATGCACTCCCACAGAGCTTCGCTGTATATAGATTCCAACTCATTGGATCAACTGCGTATGTTTTACAGCGAAACTGTTTATGGCTAGGCTTTCGTGCATTTTCGGCCCTTAATGAAACTTTGTAAATATTCCCACACTGTATATATACGTGTGTGTGTTACTGTGTGTGCTGTTAAGTATTTCTCACTGTATATATCATAATTATCACCTAACACCTGGAGGAGCATGTCAGGCGAACAGCCAGACTAACATCTCCAGCCAATCATTAAATCACGTTTCTCTCTCTCTCTCGTGTGCGTCTGCAAAATTGTGGACAGATACTGGTGATAGTGCAGAAAGGGCCCAAGCGGAATGGTACATGCCCCTGTGGACTCTGGTTGGTGGGCTCCGGGACCGGTAAGGCACCCTTGAACTACCTTGTCCCACCTGGGACCCAAAGATGTCCCAGAAACAAATGCAAAGCCTAATTAAGCGTACTCCAAGTTTTCTTATGTTCTTTCTGGTTGTTTTCTTACGTAGCGCGAACACGCCTCAAGCAACCTTTTCGCTAAGAAGCAGATCGGTTCTTACCCTTGTACTTGGGAGTTCAACAGGTCCCAGGTGCCGCAGGGGCACTTTACGGCGCGTATTAGGGGCGAAGCTCCCTAGGGTGTGGGTCTGTCCCTCCTCTGTAGTATGTCGTAGTAGTAGTAGTAGTAGCAGTAGCCGTCGTCGTCGTAGTAGGTAGCCACGTCTACTTTTGTGAAAAAAAGAATTACGAAAGTTGTGTCCGTAGCGCGGCATCGAACCAGGGACCCCTCGCTTCCGAACGCACGGCGCTAGCCACTACGCCACGAAGCGCACATGGACACACGCACCAGGATGACAATGAATACCTAACATTAACGAAATACTGCGCGTTTCTAACGCGTTTGTGCTAGCGCGTTACGGCCCGTGTAAGAAGCTGGTGTAAGGCGCTGTGGCCTCTCCGCCTTACCCCCGTATTCGTAAACGCTCCTCGACTTGACTTGCCACCGCCTTGGGCAGCGCGTTCGAAACGCGTTGAAGGCGGTGGCAAGTCAAGTTCAAGTCGAGGAGCGTTTATGAATACGCGGGTTATACTCTCTCAGCAGTCATGTGATGGCGTCGGCAAACGCGGTGCACGTTCCGGCATGTGTAAACGGCTGCGTAAGACGCTGCGGCCTCTCCCCCTTACTAGAGAGTACTGCACGTTTCTAACGCGTTTGTGCTAGCGTCCCCATAAGCGGGAGATAGTGCAATTATAATGAAGGGCGCTGTTATAAATAGGAATGACGTCACATAAGGCGCGTGTCATTGGTGGAAGTCAATCGTTCGATTTAGTGCGGCGAGACTGGGCGAATTACACGGAAGATTCACGGTTTACCGATGATTCCCTCCGGAGATTTGCCCACTCATCATCATTCACCCCGTGGATATGCGGTGTTTTTTTTTTTCAGTTCTTAACCCCCGGAGCCCATCACCTGGGGGTATGTGCACCATCAACCGTGCATATCAAACAAGGTGCCGTTGTCCATTTTGAATTTCACTTCTCTCGTCGTAATGTGAAGGCCGCGTGTTGTGCGCTCTCCCGGCGACGATTGCATTCTAGTCTCGATTCCTGGCGTCGCTCTTCGTGGGCGCGTTGCTCCTCGGAATTCCGTATTATACGCGGCCTCCCTATTCAGTGTCACCTCTGTGTCGTGTTCCACGCTCTCCTAATTGAAATATGTTCAAAATATACTTCTCATTCAGGTTATGAGCACAACGTTTTTACCAAATTGTATGCGTGCACGCGCACCGGCTTGACTTATACATGCCGTTGTAACATTCAGCTTAGTAGCTATAATTTAAAGGTAATTAATAAAACTGTAGGTAAATTATTAAAACATAGCATACTATTTTTAAATTCTAATTGTGCTTGGTTATTATAAGAAAGAGTTCACAAATATGTGTCTTAGAATGAGGTTTAGGTGCGTAAGTTACTGGGTGCCTGTTGATTTTTGCCACAGCTCTATCTTGTATCTTAAGATGCGCGAGACTTCGTATAATATATCCAAACAACAGATACTGATACACGTCCTCTCGAATGTATCATGATACAGATTCTAGTTACCCAAAGAGTATCTTAATTTGGTATCTAAGGTCCATGTGTCTTAGATACATCCCAGCCCAGTTTCTACCAAACAACGCTGCCGTTCCTGCTCAGCCGCATCTCCATAAGACTCCGGACTTCAGAATCGCCAAGTGATCTAAAAAAATCACAGCATATCCACGAAGTGAATGATGATGAGTGGGCGAAGCATCGGGGGATCATTCGGGTAAACCACAGCTACGGACGAGAGATAAAGAGAGCGCGCATCGGGAACGAGAGAGAAAGAGAGCGCGCGTCGGGAACGAACGCCCTTGTGCAATGCAGCGCCCCTAGCTACGGACGAGAAAGAGAACGCGCGTCGGGAACGAGCGCCCTTGTGCACCGCAGCGCACCTAGCTACGGACGAGAGAGAAAAACGCCGGAAGCGTTCTCCGGAAGCCGGAAGCTGGCTTCCGGAACCGGAAGTGGAAACGGAAGCGGCACCGGAATCGGAACCGGAAGTGGACACGGAAGCGAAAGTCGGCTTCCGGTTATACTATACATATACATATATATGTATATATGCGTATACATACATACATAGCGGTCTCCATGCCAACCAGAGCTACGGACTTACGCCATCTAGTGTACACTTCATAAAACTACAGGTGGGTACATACGGAGGAAGGACAGACCCACGCCCTAAGGAGCTTCGCCCCTAAAAAAATTATGGTCCATCCTCCTTTCATAGGAATCGGTAGAACGCGAAAGTGAAACTTGTATCCACAGAAGCTCTTGCATGTTTGCTTCGCGCATGGCCTCCTGTTGGCGAGCGGCGTAGAAACCCGCCATGCATCTCAACACGATGACTTGCTCGGGAGAGTGTGATAAGGACGGTCTAAGCCGCCTGTCGGTAAATGCGTCCGTGGCATAGTGGTTTCAACGTCGGGCTTGCGCACTTAGAGTTCCTGGGCTCGAATCCTGCCGTAGGGCACTTTTAATAATGTTTATGTTATTATTCATAACCCCGAGTTCACAAATTCGTAAAGCCGTTCACACTTGGTTCCTTGCTCAGTGGCTACACCGCGTTGGAGCATCCGCTGCGCTTGACTACCGAAGCGCTCCCTCCCGGCACTCCTTAGTGTCACACGACCCAGTACTTCGCCTCACCGCTCCTAGATGGGAGCACGTCCTTTTCGTTACATCCGGAAGCCATTCGCGAAAGCCGGCATAGAACACTTTCGTGTTAAAATTAGTTCACTAACCACTCAGAACCTGCAATTCAGGACACTGTAGTTTTTTGATTGCTCCAACTGTAACTTCTTGATACGCACATGTAGCGTCATGCACTCGTGACGACTGAAGTGTTGCATGTATGGCCGCTTGTAGCGTTTTTTTTTTTTTGTAGCGTTAGCTACACTGGCCTAGCCAAGCCCGTTTCGCGCGGCACATCAAGAGCCGTGCTGCGCATGCGCAAGGATCAGTCATGTCACACGGCTTGCGCACCGGAGCCACCGGAGCTGGCACCTCTCGCGCACTCCGCCGCCGCCGCGCGCGACTCACCGCCGCCGCTCTGCGCATTCCAGAGGAGTGACGTCGTAGCCGTGGTAGACGCACTGGCGCCGGCGCGCGCTCGCTGTGCAGTCGCCGTCTGACACTGCGCTGGAGCCGCTGCGCTTCTGACTGGCGTTTTCCAGTGTGGTATAACCATGGAGAAGGAGAGCGCAAATGCTGCTCAACAACGCAGAAGAACGGAGAAGCTTGACTCATCGAATGCCGAAGTAGTTGCCTGGCAATTAGCGGTTGAGCGTAGGAGACAACCAGGAAAGCTAAGAATAATCAGCTAAACCTTTGCTAACGCTACGTATATCCTGGCATAGCCGAGCTAAGCCACTGCAAATTTTTTTTTGAGGGGTTTTCCCGCGGCCTCGGCCTGTGCGCGTCTCTTGTCGAGATATGGCGTTTCGCATTCTCTAAAGTCCCGAGATATTTCCTTGCTTTTTCTTTAAGAGTAGAAATTGTAGGGACTTAAATTTTGCAGGCTCCTGACAGCTTCGATTTGACTGACTACTATGGTGATTACAGTGCTACGCGTTCGCATGATTCTGAAGACAGTGGGCGGAACAATACCTGACCTTCGTGAGTTGAGAAAGCGGAGAAGAAAGCGCAAGTGCGCCGCCACTGTCATGTCATGGTTGTTATGTTGTCTTTATTGTGTTTTCATGCAGGCTTCGTCACTCTGTCATGATTTTATGGTCGTCATGTCATGTTGGTCATGCTGCCATCATCGTCTCGCCGTCGTCATCTCCACCTTTGTCATTTAACTATCATTACGCTGCCATGTTCATCGTCGTCAGTCTGCCATGCCCTCTTTCCTGATACCCTTTGTACGGAATCACGTGACGGCGGCCCACGAGCCATGCTGTCGCCCTTACACTTACGAGGAAAATCGAAGGCGAAGTGTGCGTGTCACGAGCCAAGTGCATGCGGTGCAGGGCTGATGATGGTAGCGCATTACGAGGAAATGCAGTGCTGAAGCTAACGCTAAGTATTTCATTATCTATCATCCCTCCTTGTCGACCGCTTCCCTGCTCCCTTGACCACAGTAAAAAGCAAGAGTATACTTGCAAAACTCAACGCGTCACTTCCCGTTTAATACCTACATTTTTTCACTATTAGTCGTAGCAGTTAAAACACATATTTTGCACGAACTATGTTTTCTAGTGTCGCCTTATTTTCGAAAAATGCGGTAGTGCTAAAGAAATACCTCGTTCGACTATACATGGAAACCAAGAGCACCTGCTGTCGCCGAGCCTCATAGCATGAATGTAACCTTACGTTGGAGATTTGGCTCCATGAGCAGTAACCGGCTCGCTGCAATCTTGTAATGGCAGGGCTGCCAGCCCTAGGGAAATTTCCCTATAGAGAATAAACGTTACTAAAATATCGTGCAGACCAGTTCTGACTGAAGTCCTTAGTCCGGGGCCCCATAGGTAGCAGCCACCGCTGGCCAGTCACCGTCGCGTCGGTCAGCCGCTCCTCCCAGGAGGTGAGGGTGGGGTTTGGAACGGGATGGACGTTCTGAATGTCTTGGCAAAGCCAGACCATATGCAGTAGGGTGGGGCGGTCACCGCAGTGTGGGCATTTAGCTGGACCACGAGAGGGTAGAGGTGGAAATTGAAAAGGGGGCGTCGGAGAAGTATTCGTCTGCAGTTGTCGCCAACAGACAGCCTGTCGGCGACTAAGGGAGGGATGAGGCGGGGGGTAGTGTTGCCGAGTTAGTCGTATCTCAGCAAGCTGGGATGCATACGAGAAAGGCTGCGGTCGGATGATGGCAGACCGATCACCAGCGGCTCGGTATGAGAGTTCTAGGGCTAGCGCATGAGCGCGCTAATTACCGGGGATCGCTGCGTGCCCAGGCACCCAGATCAACCGAAAAGTATGCGAGGTGGATGATAGGAAGGACTCTAGTCTGGACGTGGTGGTAGGATGCAAAATGTTGAAAAGAAAAGGCCAACAAGCTGCCTGGAAGTCTGGGGGAATATTGCCGCGCCTGTACTCCGATGAAGAGGAGGACTAGGCGAGCAGGCATGCGCGTTTCTATCTAGTCGCGGTGAAGAAGAAGAAGTCGCAGTTGCGCGCTGTATTAAAAAGGAGAGCTGCTATTATTGCGACAATATGATTGCGGGTAGAAGGAGGGAGAGAAGAGGTGGAAAGAAATTGCCCTAGAAATCGCCCGTTCTTTCAGGAGGGAGACATCGGTTAATGTACGTTCCGAGGCTGCGAACACGGTCATGAGATCTAAGTCCACTACTACCGCGACTCCCTCCCGTTCATCCGCCGGGCTGGCGTCAGTGAAGAGCACACGAACAGCGCTGCAGCCCACGGGATATTCGCGCCGCAAGTAACGCGACCGATGATCCCGGTGGGCAGCGTGGCGAGTAGGCTGCATATGGAAGGGCGTAGGAGATACCATGAGCTTGGCACGCGCTGCAGGGGATAGGGCCATAGATGTAAGGACAGCAGGACTGGGTGGGTGACCAAGTGAACTAAGAAGATTCCAGCCTTGGGGTTTAGGATGCAAGCACGTCAGTTGGGCGGCCTGTTGGGCTTCTACAAGTTCCTTTAAAGTGTTAGGCACCCCAAGTCGCTCACGGTTAAGGGTAGCCGCCTGCATAGGAAGGCAAAGTGCAAGTTTCTGCGCGTTGCGTAGTAGGGTAGACGTACGTGCGCGTTCACCACGAGTTAGGTTGAGATAAGGTAGGTGGTATAATACGCGTGAGTATATCAAGGCCTGTACAAGGTGTAAGGCATCAGCCTCTTTGAAGCCATATCACCGGTTAGACACCCGCCGAAGCATATGCATGATTTGGTTACATTGGGTGGTAAGTTGGCGGAGGGTATGTGTTGCTTTGGCGTTGGCTTGTAAAGTGAAGCCAAGCACCTTTATGTATGATTTACGTGGAACCGGTTTCGCATCTAATGCGATGTTAAGAGGCAAGTCTTTCTGTCCGCGAGCGTGTTTTGTGACGAGAAGTAGATCCGACTTGGCAGGGGAACATGTGAGACCTCCACACCGGACGTATTGCTCTATGGTGGTAGCTGCTGCCTGCCACTGGGTTTCAATGTGTCCGAGAGAGCCTGTGGTAACCCAGACAGTGATATCGTCTGTATAAATAGCATGGCGAACATCCGAGATCTGATCGAGGAGGGGAGGGAGACCTCGCATGGCAAGGTGGAGCTGGAGTGAAGATAGCACGGAGCCCTGTGGAGTGCCGCGGTTTGAGACAGGTTCAGTAGGGGAGCGGAGATCACCGAAAGTTTCGGACATAGTTATACACCTTCGCGCCGCAGCCAGTAGCTGCTAGGTGTTCAAGAATCAAATCGTGGGAGTGGTTATCGAATGCCGCCTTGAGGTTTATGGCTAACACGGCGCGTATTGCGCAGAATTTGGTAAGTGTATGACATCGTGTTTCAGGCAGAGCATTGTGTCCTGTGTAGCTATGCCACCCCGATAGCCATAAAGCGTGTCGGGAAGTGCGCAGGTGCCAGAAAGAAATTTATCTAAGCGGAGCTACACCAAATTCTCCAGCACTTTGCCGAGGCACGAGGTGAGAGAAATCGGGCGCAGGTTCTCCAAGGAGAGGGGTTTTCCTGGCTTGGGAATCAGAACTATTGTGGCCTCTCTCCACGCTTTTGGTAAGCTATCGGATTCCCATACCTCATTCAAGTAAGTCGTAAGTTGATTGGTGTCAGAATCAGAGAGGTTATAAAGAAACGAATGCCGGATTCGGTCGGGACCAGGGGATGTGTTACGGCGAGTGTCGGTGAGCGCTGCGCGAAGCTCAGTCACAGTTATAGGTGCGTTAAGATAAAGCAGTGTGTTGGGAGGACCCGTGTAGTCCGCGTAGCTTGGCGCGTCTGGTGGTGGGAGGTACCGCCGTCGCAACTGTACAAGGCATTCGATGTCTGGAATGTTAGTTCTGTGCAGAAGTTTTCTAATGCTTCTGCATTTCTTAGATTTTGCTTGCCCGCACTCTATTAGATGGTGTAGCAGAGACCAGATACGAGCAGTACTGAGATTGCCATTAAGTTTATCACATAGTGAGTTCCAGTTTTGACTGGTGAGGCTCTCAGCGTAACGAGCAGCCTCAGCAGAGAGCTGTGCGATGCGCAGCCTCAGCTTCCTGGTATGACGCTGGCGGCGCCACCGTTTGGTTAAGCTATGGCACGCATCCCATAAGTGGACAAGGTGGGCATCTATGTCTGGTGCATCAGGCGTAGTGGTGAGGGTGCGCGTGTGAACATCTAGCTGGGTCTACACTGTCTGAACCCAATCACCCAAGCTTCGCAGTTTTTCCTCACTCGTAAATCTTCCCAGTCTAAGAACTTGTCTTGTTCCAAGACTTGCCATGTCTCGGTGAGCATTATTAAATTTGCATTCATCGAGGGTGCAACAGAGTTAAGCCGATTCCAGTCTGTCATAACGCTTCTTACAATGCAGTGAATAGCATTGGAGAGATTATGTCTCCTTGCCTGACCCCTTTCTGATAGGTAACTTTCTACTCTATTTGTGGAGAGCAATGTAGCTGTGGAATTGTCTTAGATATTTCGTAAGATATTCACGTATGCCGCCTGAACTCCTAGATAACGCAATGCCTCTATGACTGCTGGTATCTCTACTGAATCAAATTCCTTTTCATTATCTATGAAAGTCATGCAAAGAGGTTTATTCTACTCAGCAGATTTCTCGATTACCTGATTGATGAGATGGATGCGATCCATTGTATATTTTCCCTTCCTGAAGCCAGTCTGTTCTATTGGTTGATTGAAGTGAAGTGTTGCCCTGATCCACTCCGTGCCCTGATCCTATTCAAAGCTATCTAGATGAATATTTTATACAGCACTGAAAGCAAGCTAATGGGCCTATAATTTTTTATTCTCTAACGTCTCTTTTTTTTTGGATTAGTCTAATGTTGGCATTCTTCCAGTTCTGTGGTACACTTGAAGTCATGAGTCATTGCGTGTGAAGGGCCGCAAGCTTTTCAAGCATGATATCGCCTCCATCGTTGATTAAGTCGGCTGTTATTCCATCTTTTATAGCCGCGTTTCCCCCGCTCATGTCTTGCGAGGCCCTTCTAACTTCATCGCTGGTTATAGAAGGAGCCTTTGCATCCTGTTCATCACTACATCGAATGAAAGTAGCTTCAATGCTCTGGGTATTGTACAGGTCAGTATAGAATTCTTCCGCTGTTTTACTATAACAACGAAATTGCTTATGATAATGACTTGGTTATCTTTCAGCGCATACGTCTTGCCTTGTCCTATGCTGCTCCCAAAATTTACGGTTTCCTGGATCTTTCCCGCGTTATAATTTCGAATATCTCTTTCCCTATTCTTGTTTATGAGTTCTGACAGTTCAGCGAAATCTATCTGATTTCTTGAATTTGACACTTTCATGATTTGTCATTTCTTTATTAGGTCCTTTGTTACTTTGGAGAACTTACCAACTGGTTGCCTTGTTGCCTTACCTCCCACGTCAATTGCTGCTTCTGATATCAGTATAGTTACGGTTTCATTAATTTCCTCTATGTTATCTTCATCCTTCTGTTCGAAAGTTGCATGTTTGTTTGCAATCACCAGCCTGAATTGGTCTATTATTACCCTTACTGCGTCAAGGTTGGCCTGTTTCTTCTTGGCTAATTTTACTCCTACTCTCTTCAAACTGAGAGAAATCCTAGCCCTTACTAACCTATGTATGGTCACAGTACTTTACCTTACGTAACACTTCTACATCCTCTACTATGCTGGGATCTGTCGAGAGTGTGAAATCTGTTTCATTTCTTGTTTCTCCATTAGGGCTTTTCTAGGTACCCTCTCTGTTGCTATGTTTCCTGAAGAAGGTATTCATTATTCGGAGCCTATTCCTTTCCGCGAATTCTACCAGCATGTCTCCTCTAGCGTTTCTGCTTTTTCACCATTTTTGCTTTGAAGTCGCCCATGATGACACTAAACTGAGTTTTCACCTTTCTCATCGCTAATTCAGTCTCTTCATAAAACTGTTCTATTTCTTTATCATCTTGACAGGAGGTTGGAGCGTAGCCTTGTACTACATTTATTCTATACCACCTGTTCAGCTTCGTTACGACGACTGCTATCCTTTCATTAATGCTGTATAATTCGTCAATGTTTTCCGGCTATGCCTTTATGGATTATAAATCCTACCCCGTATTCTCTTTTACCTGGCAGACCTCTGTTGCAGATGACGTGGCTGTTAGTCACCACTGTGTAAGACTCGCGAGTTCTTCTAACCTCACTAAGGCCAATATTACACCAGGAAATGCTTGTTAATTCCTCAAACAGCCCTGCTAAGCTAGCCTCAGTCGAGCGCATTCTTGTTTTGAAGGTTGCCAGGTTCAGGTTGCAGTGACGTCCCGTCCGGATCCTGATATTCTTAGCACCCTCTGCTGGGTCGCAGGTCTTACCGCCGCCTTGGTCAGGTGCTCCACAGCGGCTGAGGACTGAGGGCCATGGGTTAATTGCAGAAGTCATGAGGGAGGTAGTGGACGAATACTGCAGCATGGAGGCCAATTCCTGTTCTGCTGAGGGAGTGCATTTGTTGAAGGTTAGTGGGTATTCCTGATTTGGTTGCACCTGGACTAGTATAGCCCCACTGGTTCTCGGCAATTTTTTTCCGCTGTCAGGCGCCCTTTCAAGCCTGAAAATGTAGTGGACGGGAGGAGGATTCGAACCTATGACCTTGGGACCTCTGCTCCACGCCACACGCAGGGACGTGAGTTCCAACACAACTATGCCGTCGTCGTCATGCCAGTTTCGTCATATTCAGTTTCAGTTTATTATTCGTTAATCCACGTAGTTACAAAAAATGATATACACACAAGGGTCCCATAGTAACACACTTCCCCGGAACCCTTGATTATATGTTATATAAAAAGTAAAGCGCAATAAAGAGCAGGGAGACAACAAAATGGAATAAGCAAAAAACAAGTGAAAGACTGGGTGAGGACACAAACATATTTAAGCAAAGGAAGAAAAAAACACACGATCAAAGCTGATTACACAGCTACAAATTAGCAAAATAACATTATACAAAATTAAACGATGAGAACTTATAGTCGTCATCGCTAAACCGGTATGCAAAAACGACATATAGTTGTCATACGGCGAAGCTTATGCGTCCCCAAATTTTCACAGCGAACCTGTTGAGGCGAGTCCTAATTTGTGGTTCGTATCACGAAACTATCGAGAAATAAACTTTCTTGCCGAGGCGGGATTCGAACCCGCGTACCCACGATCGCAACGCGAGCGTCGTAATCAACATAGGCTATATAGACACTTTTCTTTCTACATTCGCAGAACATGCACATATGCGAACCATATGATTGCATTCGAGCGTCGTCGTCTTCGCCCACAGCTGGCGCGTTCGCACGCTCGTGCTCTGCAACGTGAAGAAGAAGTTTTGCGCGCTACGGTCGGGAGAGAAATAAAGTAAATGAGAGCGAGAGAGAGAGGCACGCAATGACGGATCGAGTCTGCTGGAACGCGTTGTAGGCACTGCAATGCGGTGGAACGCGGTGTCGGCATTGCAACGCGATGACGGTGCTGCAAGCTGCGCTATGCAACGCGCAGTGACGGCCGGAAGTGCGAGATGCGCGAAAAGAAATTATCGTCATCTCGAGTAATAAGATGAAAAGTTCGCGCGCACTTCCAGAAAATGCTGGGCTACAATCGCCCAGCTTGGCGGTTTCAAACGTTTTTTGTTTAGTTTTGTCTTTTTTTCTCTTTAGTTTTCGAGTTGTTTTTCCCCATGACTGTCCTATGGACCTGCCGAGGTGTATTTTAGGTGTTCACTTCTTCTGTACTTTCTGTTATTGTTTGCTTATTTTCCACTTTATTTTTTATGTTCTATTTATTTCTGCTCTGGGAAGGGGGTTTCCACCTTTCTTACTTTCTTATGGCGTGCCCACGCCCACTCGTCTCTGTCTGATTATTTCGTCATTATAAGCTCTGTGCGTGAGGGCTTCTGACCTCGATGAGTAGCCATGGGACACCAATGCGTTACCGTTGCCCAAATATTTTTCACATTGATAGCCATTGATATCAAATAAGCTGGGAAGTAGTTTCCGGGCCCATCATAGGAAAACGCTTTTGAAGACCTCAAGCAACATATAAGTCATTCTCCAGTGCTGAGCCACTTCAATGAAGAATGGGCACCGCGATTCATACTGATGCCAGCCGGGTTGGCTTGGGAGCCGTATTGGTGCAGTCGACCCTGATGGAGGCGAACCTGTCGTTGCGTAGGGCAGCTGCAAGCTGTCAGATGCAGAGCGGCGTTACCACTCGCATATGCTGGAAAGCTCGGTTGTAGTTTACAGTGTCGACGACCAGTTTAGGCGGCACATGTTTGGGTGGAAGCTTACGGTCGAAAGTTACTGTTTTCTCAGCGCGAGGTGTCCAAGGCACAGCAGGAGGACAGCGATTTGGCAACTATTATTGCTTCACTTGCGGACGTTGGGCACAGTTCTAAATTTTCCACGGGAGAAGGCGCGTTACACCAGCGTATATGGAAGAACCACCAGCAAGAGGAGCAGCGTTTATTAACCGCGAAGCTGTTTAGGCCCGCCGTAATTTGTGGTGCGTACCAAGAGACTACAAAGAAAGAGACGAAAATAAGCTTTCTTGCTGAGGCGCGATTCGAGCCCGCGTGCCGCCAGTCCTAAATCGAGCGTCATAACCACTAGGCTAAAAGCCACGCCTGCAGAGCACGCCTTTATGCGAACCATGTGGTTGCGTTCGAGCGTCGTTGTCTTCGTCCACAGTTGGCGCGTTCGCACGCTCGTGCTCTGCGAGGTGAAGAAGAGGTTTTGCACGCTATGGTCACGAGAGACATAAAGAAAATGAGAGCGAGAGAGAGAGAGAGAGAGAGACGCATTCACGAAGCGGGTCTGCCGGAACGCGTTGTCGGCTTTGCAACGCGTTGGAATCCGCTGTCGCCATTGCAACGCGATGTCGGTGTTGCAAGCTGCGCTATGCAACGCGCAGTGAAGGCCGTAAGTCCGAGACGTGAGAACAGAAATTATCATCATCATGTGTAATAAGATGAAAAGTTCGCGCACACTTCCGGAAAATGATAGGCTACGATCGCCCAGATTCGCTGTTTCAAGTGTTGCATGGCCGAGTGCAAGGTTTTAGTCATTCCCCTCTCACTGATTTCACAAATTTTGAGTGCTGTACAAGACGCACCATAATGAATATACATTGGTAAGCAAGCCAGGTTCAAGAACGCTTTTGTTGCCGTGAATGGAAAGTAATGTCCACTCGAATATCGCGAGCTGTGATATCTGGCAACAGCACAAAGTGCTTCCAGGGTGCAAACCTGGACTGTTCATGCCTATTCCTCTTCCTGGGATGATATTTTATACGGCAGGAATACAACACATGGGTCCTATACCAACTATGGCCGCTGGCAACTGCTACATCTTGGTCGTGGTTGACTACTTGTCAAAATAGCCAGAAGCTGCTGCTGTACCGAGTGTTACTGTTACACGTGACTACATTCTTACACAACGAGTTTGAATGGTGGCATGGTCTTGCAAAAATACTTACATCTGATCAGGTAGCCGCTTTCCGTAGCCGGGAACTCGGAGGAATATCTAGCAAGCTCAAAAGACGCAGAGACGCTATTTCGATCGCCGGCACCGTGCGGCACAACGGTATCAAGTCCTTTACGATTTTTCTGACCAATTTTTCTTTGAGTAATGCAATTTTTGTTCACTAAAACCTTGCGCCGTGAGGAGGGCCTGTGTGGTCGGGATGGTTCGGGAGGATGTGGTTCGCCATGATTATTTCCACCAGACACCGACGCCGGATTTTCTGCGACACGGGGCCCTTAACACTGTCGCATTAAAATAACCAGAAAGCGCACCTATTTGCTGTAGCCCTTTGTGTACCCAGACCTAGTCGGCGAAGTACGACTAGGTCTGGCGGGTGTACCCAATACCTTCACCTTCCGCAAAGGTGAAGGTATTGTAGACCTCGATGGCTTCTTCGCCTGCGATACTCAGAAGAAGGGCACCTTTCGCACACTCCGGGCGAGGCTTCTTGTCGGTGGTTTCGGCCGACGCCAGGAACAGGTTGAATTTCTGTATGAACAACTTCCAGTTCCTACTGATGTTCCCGGTAAAACGTAGCGGGTCCGGTGGCTTTATAAATTACATCGCTGTTGTTTTCCAGGCACTTCTGACACCATGTATCGCGTGATGCGATAAGGCAAGACGACAGCCTCGGGTTGCTTGAGAACAAACAACTGCCTTTATTCGAGTGCGCTTATAGACATGTCGGTGGCAAAGATGGCAGCATGCGCGCAACACCGTCTGCGCATAGCGCGTGCTCGGTTCAGATAACACACTCGATACAACCACAACCTACAGACGTGATAGCGTTGGATTGTAATTTGAATATACGAGAAAAAAGCCTGATAACCAGCCAGGGATCTTTGAATGCTATCGCGTACCACTATTAAAGGTGAAGCTTAAGAGTCCTTGAGTTCTGATGGTGTTGCGCTGTACTTTGGTTCTTGGCAACATTGAGGGGAATGTTGAAAACCGAGCCTTTCTAAATTTTGATTGGGCCTCATGTCGCAGAAAATATGGTGTCGTTGTCGGCGTCAACGGTGTCCAATAACGCTATCGCGTTCCACACTTAAAGGCGTAGCTTATGCGTACTCCAAGTTTTTGACGTTCTTTCTGGTTGTTTTTTATGTTGCGCGAACACGCCTCAAGCCGCAGTATAATCCTTATTGCTCGAATACTACTAGTATCTAACCAAGGTTTCCCAAATTTCTGAAAGACACTTTTTCAGGAGGGAGACCCCTTAGAGTATTTAAAGCACACTAAAAATAAATAATAAGTCAAGCTATATAAATAGATTATTCGTCTAGATGTCTATCGTCGTTTTCTGTCTGACGATATGTCTCTTTGTTGCTTAGAAAATTGCCCCGGAAGGTCCCGTTGCTGTTCCTTAATTTAAAGCACCCGCTACTAAACGAATGAGATGACGCAATCTCCACGTGACCTTTCTGTGGCGCTCATTGTGTATCAGCCAATGCTGACGCCACAGGAGAGGTGACATAGTCCAAAACAGGTGGCGCCACTCTGATTTTCAAATTTTCGTCATTTTCTAATTTACAAAAACTCTGTCCTCGCTACAAATTACGAATTGGTTTTTACAGAAACCTAATCTGTCAACCTATGTGATTTTTTTTGCGCTTCTCATCAACACCACCGTTTCACACGCGCCTTCTCGTGGTCATCGAGTCTCTCTTCATGTCGGTCTACTTACGCCGCAGCACACCTGCTTACTTAATCAGCTCATGTTTACTACAATTCGTATTGCTACCAAAGCCACTCACCTTACTTCGTATGACATTGCCGTGTTGCTATCGCATTCATTGCTTCGCCCTTAGGGCGAAACTGTGACATTTTTTCTTTAGTGTCCTTTTAAAATTGCAAGAAATGCGAGGAGTTTCGTAACCTGCAAAAACTGCAACAACATAAGGTTGGACCTGGAAGGAGCGCTTATATGAAGGGGTATATAAATGGTTTCAAGCAGATTTTGCTATAACATTTTTAAAACTTTGTAGTAAACTTCTGTGCACATTTTCAAATAAAGTATCTTGGGCTTGATGGATACGATATAATTGCAGTTTAGATGGCTCGGTTCAAGATAATGTATAAAAAAAAAAGCTTGTGCAACTGCTGATGCTGAAATGAATGAGTCCTACATTGAAATGCATTGAACAGTGGCTCCAACGACAACACTATGCCTCTGATGCGATACTGTCAGCCTTTCCGCTAACATAATATTGTAGTGCTTTTTAAAAGCGAAGCTCTTCTACGCGAACCACGCCGGGTTTCGTGACCGTGGGAGCTGCGTGGCTGTTCTGTCGCCAAAGAAAGGCGGAAGACGTGCGTCACGGCTGCTGGGTTCGGTCTGATCTGTGAAACTATGATGTGTTCAAGGCGTCCGTCGAACTCTACAGTAGACATCAACTCCGCCTAAGAAATGTCTCTGGTATAATTTGTTTGTGTGCGTGTGTGTGTGCGTGCGTGGGTGTGTGTACTCGTGTTTCGACTCTTTATGCACTTCCACAAAGCTTCGCTGTATTTAGATTCCAACTCATTGGACCTGCTGCATATGTTTTACGGCGAAACTGTTTAGGTCTAGGCTTGCGTGCATTTCGATCCTTAATGAAACATTGCAATTATCTCCATAGTGTATACACACGCGTGTGTGTGTGACTGTATTTGCTGTTAAGTAGTTCTCACTGTATATATCCTAATTATCAACTAACACCTGAAGTAGCATGTGAGGCGAACAGCCAGACTAACTTCTCCAGCTTATCAATAAATCATGTTATTCTCTCTCTCTCTCTCTCTCTCTCGTGTGCGTGTGCAAAAATGTGAACAGATACTGGTGATAGTGCAGAAAGGTTCCAAGCGGAATGGCACATGCCCCTGTGGACTCTGGTTGGTGGGGTCTGGGACCGGCAAGGCACCCTTGAACTACCCTTGTTACAACTGGGACCCAAAGAAGTCCCAGAAACAAAGGCGAAGCTCAATTAAGCGCAGTACAAGTTTTTTACGTTCTTTCTTGTTGTTTTCTTACGTTGCGCGAACACGCCTCAAGCGGCCTTTTGGCTAAGAAGCAGATCGTAGTTCTTACCCTTGTACTTGGGACCTCAACAGGTCTCGGGTGCAGCAGGCGCACTTTACGGCGCGTTTTTTCAGGTCTCAACCCCTGGAGCCCATCATCTGGGCGTTTATGTGCACCATCAAGCGTGTATATAAAACAAGGTGCCGTCCTCCATCTTGAATTTCACTTCTCTCGTCGTAATGTGAAGGCCGTATGTTGTGCTTACTACCGGCGACGATTGCATTCTCGTCTCGATTCCTGGCTTCGCTCTTCGTAGGCACGTTGCTCATCAGGATTCCGTATTATACGCGGCCTCCCCATTCAATGTCACTTCTGTGTCGTGTTCCACCCTCCCTTAATTGAAATGTGTTCAGAATATACTTCTCAGTCAGGTTATCAGCACAACGTTTTTAGCAATATTGGATGGGCGCATGCGCACCAGTTTGACTTATACATGCCGTTTTAACATTCCGCTTAGTAGCTATAATTAAAAGCTAATTAGTAAAACTGAAGGGGAATTATTAAAACGTATCATACGATTTTAAATTCTAAATATGCTCTGTTATTATAAGAAATAGTTCACAAATATGTGTCTTGGAATGAGGTTTAAGTGCGTCAGTTACTGGGTGCCTGTTGATTTTTGCCACAGCTGTATCTTGTATCTTAAGATACGCGAGACTTCGCACAATATATTTAAACAACAGATACCGATACACGTCTTCCCGAGTGTATCATGATACAGATTCTAGTTACCCAAAGAGTATCTTAAGTTGGCATCTAATATGCGTGTGTCTTAGATACTTCCCAGCCCTGCTTCGACCAAACAACGCTGCCGTTCCTGCTCAGGCGCATCTCCTAAAGGCTCTGGACTTCAGAATCGTCCAGTGATCTAAAAAAAATTATGGATGGCATTCGCGAAAGCCGGCATAACACTTTCGTGTTAAAATGAGTGCACTAACCGCTCAGAACCTGCGATTCAGGAGTTTGAAGAGAAAGCCAGGTATTCATTGACAACTTATTTGACATCGATGATGGCAAAATGGCATCTCACGAGGCAATTTTCACTGCAGGGGGAGTCACGGGCCCCGCTATACTTGACAATGTTATCACGCATCGATCATAGTTAGGTTCATTTTGTGTACGTTGACACTACGTATCTTTCTGGGACATTACGTTTTGCGTGCATTATTTGCTAGAAATGCACTGCTTTGAAAATGAATGAATGAATGAATGAATGCAACGTTTATTTCGAAATTGCACTATGACCGGAATAAAATATGGATGTCGTTTGACGGGTTTAAAGTTAGGTGCTGCGCAGGGGCGTAGCCAGGGGGAGGGGGGGGGTGGCTGATGGCGCTTCAGCCCCCTCCCCCCCCCCCCCCCCCAAAACATTTTTTGCGCTGTCGTGCACCGCCGACCAAAAACAACCACCGGCGCCGGGAATCATTCTCGATTTTGTCTACAATGTCTATTTGACGCTCGAAAAGACATTTCGGCGCGAAAATTGCGAACTCAGGCTGGATTTCGTGGCAGCGCCATGCACCTGGAGTCGCATAACGTAAGGAGCCCCAGCCGAGCACAAAGTTTCAAGAGCTTTTCGAAGCGAGCGGGTGCGTCGCAGCATCTCGCAGCGGCCCCGGAATCTACGGAGCGCATGGATTTTAATTCCCAAACTTGATGGGTATGAAGTTCGCATAAACCTTTGGCGCGAAAGGTGCAATGACACTTCCACAGGCGTGCTTATGATTTTTAATTCTGGAACTTTGTGGGTTTAATGTTCTTATAAACTTGGGCCAACATGCGCACACTCGAAGGCGCGTATCCAAGCCCTTCTAGAAATGGAAGCAAGCGCACGCAATCTTCCACACACACGAAAATATTAAATATCACCGTGACTGTCAGCTGCCAGCTGGCATCTGATAATTTTCTCCAAACATTTTCAGGAAACGCGCCCAATGTGATCGATCAGCTGGACCAGGGCATGCAAAGTAAAATAAGAGAAAACAGAAGAAAGTTCGCGGCCTATTAACTTTGAGACAGTTCTTCTTTTTGGGTGGCAAGGTCTGGCTCTCCGTGGCGATAGGGACACTGGTCTTATGAATTTAAGCGAAGCCCCCGCTGAAAATACTGGTATTTCCATAGCGCTTCTTCGCATGCGAGCTGATTGTGGAGATACATATCAGAAGAACCATTTTGAGGTTGGCGCAGTAATACCTCGTATTTAAATCAGATGTACAAACCAAATTATAGGAATTTGTGGTGAAATTATCAAAGAAAGCCTCGATGCAAAAGTGAACACTGCAGGCTGCTTCTCCATACTTGCTGACGAAACGACGGATATTGCTGGATTCGAACAGCTTACTGTTTGTGCAAGGTACCTAAACAAAGATGTCAACGATATCGAATGGAGAAAGGAAGGAAGGAAAGAAAATAAGAGCTGAAAGGCAGAGAGGTTAACCAGGTTCAGTGTCCGGTTGGCTACTCTGCACAGGGGGATGGGGTAAGGGCAGAAAAAATTAGAAAACAAGAGAAGATTAAAAATAAAAGAAAAATAAACGTATCAGTCCGCACATTCTATAGTTTTTCACTAAGTCCTGTTTCTTTTAAAAAGCGTACTAGCGCTTTTAAAGCAGTTCGTTGCGACGTCGGCTGGGACCAGGGACCAAGAATTCTGGCGTCCGTAAGGGGACGGCTGTCTATCTTGTCAAGCGTGGTGCTGAGGAAATGATATCTAAGAAGAGTGTTTAGCTTTTATCAGAGGAATAGATGCCCTCTCTCATTGAGACTGCAGGTTATATGTACATGTGTACAAACTGCTGCAGATTCTAGTCACCCTTCCAGTGCCACTGCCAGCGCAGAGAGAATTTCAAACATGAGATTACTAAAAAACCACTTGCGCTCTACAATGACGTTCGTTGGGAGTCGAACCCTCTAGCTTATGTGGGAGTCGAACCCGGTACCTTTAGCGTTAAGGCAAAGTTAATTAAGGCACAGTAAGTATTATAGAGTTAATTAAGGCACTTGAGCCCACGACCTTCGGTAGAAGGCGAACCCACCGCCTTTGGCGTTAAGGCAAAGATAATTAAAGTACAGTTAATTATTATAGAGTTAATTAAGGCACTCGGGCCCATGACCTTTGCTGGGAGTGAGCTGAGTGCTGGTAGCTTCGTATGCCCTGTACTTTCGACGCTTCGTTCGCGTTGAAGCGAGACGCAGCCGAGCATTGTGTGTGTGTTGTCTTGTGGTGCAATTGAAGATGCGGTAGTTGCGGTAGTGAAGATGCGGTAGCCGAGCAGTGTTTGCGTCCTTTCCCAAAGCAAGAAAAAGCATGCTATCACTCGACAAACTTCGTTTAACCGCGTTCAACCATGGCAAATATTTTAAAGCGAAAGCTTTACTAACCTAGTCGAGCCAAGTTTCGCCGTCACCAGCAATTTGACCTTCATTTGACCGCAGCTGCGCCGTAGCCTTGGTAACGCATCACGTGACTCGCCGCGCCGAGCTCCGCATGCGCCAAGCCGCCGGCGGCGGCTTGGCGCATGCGCTCTCGGCAGCTGGGTCGCCGCCTGACCACATGACTCGCTGCACACCTGGCACAGAGGAGCGCCACGCTCGCCTAGCCAGTGCGAGTTTGGCCATGGTTGAGAGCGAGGCCGGGCCGTCTTCTCTGAGCGTTGCGCGGGATGCTTTGAACCGTCGTCGGCAAGCGGCGTCTGACCACCACGCGGATATCGCCCGGCGAGCTGCTTCACTGGAGAGGGTCCGGAATATCAAGCGCGCGAAGATAGTGTCGGAGACTGTGGAAGAGCGAGCCCTTCGGCTCGCAAAATGCCGGAAGCATGACCACAACCGTAGACAAAGGCAGCCTTCAAGATTGTCATGGCGAACAGACACGAAGAAATAGTACAACGACTGATAATGTCTTTGTCTATTCACTTGTGACTAACGATGCGTGTCTATCCAAGCCTAATACGAGTCATGTCTAGCCCCCGACCTACGAACAGCCATCATACCTGGCTTAAAGATAATTGTAAACCTAAGTATATAGTCATCATCAGCAGCAGCCTGTATTTATGTCCACTGCACGAAGAAGGCCTATCCCTACGATCTCCGATTACCCCTGTCTTGCACCAGCTGATTCCAACTTGAGCCTGGAAATTACGCCGAAGTGTAATAATTACAGCTAAATCAAAGGTTAACCAAGTGAAACCAAGACTCAACCAGGCTAAACCAAGCTATCGCTTTGCATATCCAGGGTTAGCTTAGCTAAGCCGCAGCTATTTTTTATAGCGAAGCTATATACCTCTCCAAACCAACGGTTCTTTCGGGTACCCAGCAAAAAACTTCCGCCAAAAAAAAGAAAAAGTACAAAACAAGCATCACAATCACATGACAGATGATAAGGTCCCTGTTGTCAGCAACTGAAGGCACAAAACATCTTCGTTGCCTTATCTTCGCCCCGCAGAAACCGGTCTAGCCGCACAACCGATGCACTTGTTTTCCAAGAAAAAAAATGTCGCAGCTTCACCCGAAAGGCGAAGCATCAATTGCGATAGCAACTTAGTAGAGAGCTATACGGAGCAAGGATAGTAGTTTTATCAGCTGTATAAAATTGCACATGCAGCAGCACCAGCAACGCGCAGAACTGTGGTCGACGCCGTCACCGTTTTGCCCGCGTTCGCACCGAACGCGCGCGGCGTTAATGACTGTTGTCAGGGCCTCTGGGGGCGGCTCGGAGGTTTTCGACGAGATCAGAACGTCCCCCCACGGCCTTTCGCGCGACGGAAGAAGTCCCGTTTGCTCTATATATATATATATATATGGTGATTGTAAAGGACGAAAGAGACGCTTAATTCTGCAGCCCTTCAGGGAGCACGGCGAAGAACGCGCGTTTGTTCTCCGCCGTGCGTTCGCTCCCCGTGAAAGCACGCGTCCCTCACGCCCTTTCACTCGCACATACAGCGTCCGGCGCGCGGCGACGATTTCATTGCCGTTGACGTCATATGGAACCTCACGGCGACGGCGACGCCGACGGCAGAAATCCTCTTTGAGTGTTCATATAATTGCTATCGCAATAAAACACAGCGCAAACGCGGCACGTCTGGCGAAGTGCCCATTTGGCATCACCCAGTGCGTGAGCTATATATAATAAAAGGGAAACCGGTCCAGCAACGCCTTCAGTTCATCCCAGGCTGCCATGGGGAGACCACGAAAAGTGAAGAGTGCAGAAGAAGAGCGGGACTATAAAGGTCACAGAAAAGAACAAAACAGTCACGCTGAAGCGTGTCGTAAGCAGAATCCGACATATGCCGCTAGACATGCCAGGCGTATGCGATAAGTCCGCCGGGACGGGGATGTGCGTCGAGAAGCAGTGAATGGTGCGAAGCGACTATTAAAGTACCGCGCCGACATGGTCGCCACGTTCAAGGGAGCGACGGCGAAATTCAAGTGCAAGTTCCTCGACGTGGAACGTGTGTGATCGTCTGTGGTCGACAGTTCTTTGCCGTCACTACAACGTGGCAATATCATTCTTTCTTTGTCACACCGTCGTCACTGCTTCCGGGTCACACGGTCGTCGTTATGCCTCCAAGCTCAGGGGCGACCTTGGAAAGTGAGTGCCTCAGCAAAGTGGGACGACATTGTAATGTGTGGCATAAAGTTGAAGCAACCAAAGTCTGCGCTATCTTTACACGTTGTAAACAAGCGTGACTTTGGGAATATTGTCTGTCACTACATTGCTGGGTTGCTATTCGCATTACCATTGACAGTCATCGTGAGACGAGGTATGACGCAATAACTGTTTGGTGCAGGTAGTAGAATTTTGATTTCTTACCTTATTGTTGGGTTACGCAGTTGTAAACTTGCTGCATCAGTATATTTTTGTGTTTTAAAATGTTCAGGAACTAGAGATATAACTATCGCACAAATAGAAAGTTCACTTTCTGTAGTTACTAGACTTTATTTTGTACTGTTAAATGCAACGGCCTTCATCAGAATCCGACAGTGGTTAGCGATAAAAACGACCTTTTCTCTCGGGAGCTGCTTCTAAAAACGAAAGGCGCTCCCGAGTTAAACCTTCATCTTATCGGTCACATCAGAATCAGACGCAGAGTCGACCCCCGGAACAGATATGCGCACCTTGCTGCTGCTGCACTCTTAGTTTGCGCGCCGAGCGATTGCTGTCAGAAAAAAAAATGTGCCTTTCTGAGTACGGGCTTCTCGCGAAGTTTCGGGGCAATGCATATGTAATAAGAACGTATAGCCTTCGGCGTCTTATGCACGTTAAACGTGCATAAGCAATGTTATGGTGGGCTTCCCTTGAGTACCTTTCGTTTCGTGGGCAGGAAAGCAAACGTGAAGAAAACGTTGACCGACACGGGACATTCCCGTGCCTAGTGTCAAGCCTATCCAAGCCAAGATGACCTTTTAGCGCACGTGCCTGTTGTTCCCAAGGAATGTTTTTCAAACCTCCTTCGTTCTTATTTTGCCGACGTCATCCTCGTAATAGCCCACTCCAATATCGTCAAGCTAGTGACAACAACTGGAGGCGCTAGCCGCTCATAACTGGCGATTCCTCTGACTTGAAAGGAAGCGAAAGCTTCTTTCACCACTGCTGCGTATCGACGAGCGAGCGCAGTCATGAGCACAATTTTCATCGGAGCAGGATCCACGAGCGCGACCACGTTTGAGAAATTTGTGTGTTAATGTACGCACTCACTACGAGCGTTCATGGTAATATTACCCCGAAATGTTTCAAGTATTTGTGTATGTTTGAAATTTGCTGCACTGAGAAAGCTGCCACGCTACATATGCCTTTGGTAAGGCCTTCGTCATCGTCTATCACAGCTCTTGAACTCCGAGGGAATTCTTAGCTACGCAACCCACTTTGCTCTGTCTGATCTCGTTCGGTGAGCACGTAAAACGAATGAAGAAAATTAGCTTCAACAGAAAGCCTCGACACGAATCATCGTCATGATGCTCCTTATGAGTCCCATCGCGACGCCCAGGTGGCATAACGTCATCGTTGACATATATCCTTAAATGCAACGCCATTGAAAGTGTTTACGAGCGTATCGTACTTCCTAACGCATCGTCCCCTGGTAGCTGTCTTGTGCACAACACATGCGCGCCTCGTACTTCCAAGCGCGAGCCCCACGTGGATGCTTAGAAGATCTCGAAGGACGCACAGTGCATTTGATTGCAAACGCGACGATTGCGAACGAATGCACCGTCACGCTCTGCTGAAACGGATGCAATAGAAGTCGAATAAAGCGTGTGTGCTGTGCGAATCAGCTATCGTATGACTTGGACAAACATCCGAGATGGGCTCTACCGGAATTCATTCGTCCCCTTCACTGCAGGCTCCCGCTTGTCACACAGTACACACTAGAGAGCTGTAGCACACCGGCAAGTGTCGACACAACTTATCTTGATGTCGATAAGTACTTCTATCTCCTTTTATTGTTTTGTTTAGAGATACTGAGTTAAAAGACGTAAGCTACGCTAGCTGTGTTTTTATATTTTACCTGGTGCCAAAAAAGTAATGTACCTCTAAATAAATACTTCGTCCGAATATACATGGCGAGCCAAAACAATCGTTGTGGTTCTGTCTCATAGAGTGAAGATAAACTTGCATCGAAGACATTCATCCACTTTTCGACATCCGTGACTGAGAATATTATATGCTTATGTATCTTGTCCGTAAAAAAAATTGAGGACGGGTAAGTTTCGCCTTAAAGAGTGAAACGCGATAGCATTCAAAGATGCCACACTGTTTCTCACGCTTCCCGGCAACTGCAGCTTATGTAACCGTAAATGTTTACGGAGAAACGCTAGCGGCTGTCCCAACTGTACGGAGATAAGGACAGATACAGAACACATCCTGTACTCATGTAATACTGTCATTACCTCTCATTATTTCCCCTACCCTCCCCCTCCTTCCTGGAGTGCTTGGCTTCACTCGGACTCGGCGGATAATCAGCGGGCCTTAGCGGAGCAAGCGCTCTTTACAGGGCCTTAGTGCTGGCCTAAAATAAAGTTTTTTTCCTCCTCCTTCTGGCGGCTCGCTTTCGTGCGAGCTTTCTGATAGAAACCCTACCCTACCCTACGCGGCGAGTAAGACCTCGCGCAGCGGCGTTCGCCGTCTCATTGCGGTTTGGGGAGGTGCTCCCGAAGTAGCAGCCTTGATGCACCGGGAACCAATCGGAGACGAGTCCGCAGTCCGTCGGTGCACTGTCTGTCACTGCACTTCACAACGCGCACCGCACTGGCACACACATTATTTCTGCCGTAGTTCCGAACCGCTGTGCGCGAGTCGCTCAGGATCGTTGTACACTCGTTATCGGCGAGGGCCAGCGCAATGGCGGGTTCTTCCGCCTGATGCGCTTGCTTCGTACGGACGCTGCAAGCACTGTAGATTTCGCCCGTTATGGCGCGTATTGCTACGGCCACGTATGTGTCTTTGTCTTTGTATTCAGCGGCGTCCACGTATAAGGCGCCGTTATCGGTTGGCATGTGCTTCAGTGAGGGCCTTAGCTCGTGCGTCTCGTCGGCCTTGGCTGTACTCCGGGTGCATGTTCTTTGGTAGGGGCGCCACCACCAGTCAGGCGGAGGGCCCTTTTCGGGAGGGCGTGATGTCTCTTCGCTTCGTTGTCAGTAGTGTTCGTGCCTTGGCCTAGTCTGGCCAGGATGCTTCATCCCGTTCGTGTGGTTTGGAGTCTCTCGCGCTGAGATGTTCTTTGCGCTTCTGCGATTTCTTCGAGGCTGTTGTGCACCCCCAGCTCGAGCAGCTTGGCTGTGCTTGTGCAGTTGAATAAGCCGAGCGCAGCCTTGTATGTCCTTCTGATGGCCGCATTTATCCGGTCGCGCTCCTGTACTTTCCAGTAGCGGAACGCGCCTACGTAGGCAGTGTGGCTGATGGCGAAGGACTGCACCAGACGTAGTAGGCTGGCCTCCTTCATCCCTCTGTGCCGGGTCGCAACTCGCTTGATGAGTCGCGTGGCGATACCCATCTTAGTGATGATCTTGTCGATGGTGACGCCGTTGCTCCTACTGGCTTCAAGCACCATGCCTAGGACACGGAGCTTAGAGACTTTCGGAATGACGATGCCGTCTCTGGTTCGGAGCACGATATTCTCCGAGTCTTCAGTGGCTTTCTTCCTATATCGCCCGGGTGGTGGGACGATCAGGAGTTCGGACTTTTGTGGCGAGCATCGGAGACCGGTGCCATCCAGCTGACCTTCTATTGTGTTCACTGCTTCTTGTAGCGTTTCTTCGATGTACCCGTCGCTGCCGCCGGCAACCCATAGCGTGATGTCGTCCGCGTAGATCGTGTAACGGACGTGCGGGACTCGCGCGTTTAGTCGCTCCGCAACTCCGATCATGACCAGGTTGAAGAGAAGCGGCGATATCATGGAGCCCTGCGGTGTGCCGACGCTTCCGAGGGTCTTTTCTTCTACAGGTTTTCCCGCTGAATTTAATCCGAACGCCAGCTATTTTAATCCAAGCGCCAGTCAATTTAATCCAGGCGCCACACATTAAAGCTACGCGGCAACTAATTTAATCTACGCGCCAAGTATTTTAATCCTCACGCCAGTGAATTTAATCCAAAGTGTAGGTCCACTTGCAATGTGCATAAGAAGTTCAAAATAAATACGAAAAGTTATAATTTCGCGCAGACCAAACGTAACTGAAGTTGACTTCTTCATACGCTACGAAGCATACTTCAAACCACATGAAAAAGAGTCACGTGACATAACGTAACTTTCTTGAGGCCCTCATGGGTCATTCCCAACCATATTGACATGGATATCAAACGAACGGGAATTGAAGAAGCTATGCGATGGTCA